>NC_036867.1:16944342-17244342 GCF_002910315.2 Salvelinus sp. IW2-2015
TGGAAACCCACTGATAACTATGACAGGGTTAACAGTGAGTTACTTCTGGAACCACTGGATGAACTATGACAGGTTAACAGTGAGTTACTTCTGGCAAACCCACTGATGAACTATGACAGGTAACAGTGAGTTACTTCTAGGACCCACTGATGAACTTATGATTCAGTTCGAGTTTACAACTCTGTGAACTATGACAGGCTAACAGTGAGTTACTTCTGGAAACCCACTGATGAACTATGACAGGCTAACAGTGAGTTACTTCTGGCAACCCACTGATGAAATGTAGTTTATGAAAGTTCAAATCAGGATGGCTGGTCTGAATGCTCGTTCATCAAGTAAACTGTTGGATTCGACATTTTGAACATTGAGATATTAAATAAACGATAGGGAAGGAGAAAGAGACTGGGTCTCTGTAGAAAGACAGATAGCTGTGGAATGTGTTGGAATGTGTTGGGGGAAGGGAGTAGAGCAACAGTTGAGATAGGGGAGACAGATGGACATCTGTGGATTAGTGGAAGGAGGGGTTGAGGTCAGGAGGTGAGGTCAGTTCCCATTAAGGGAGTAATCAGGGTTTAGTATCTGGTTACCTTCTTCCTGTTGAGCTTGAGATGTAAGGATTGGAGAGAAGGGGGAGTGTCTTAAGTGGGATATAAATATCTGGATGGGACAAATGTTGGGTTGTCTAATTACAGCTGTACAGAACCGTTGGGAAGAATTAAACTTGGTTAAAGCTTCTCTATCGTCCGTGAGTTATTTACTCTGAAAAATAAGAACCTAACAAAACAGAACATAATTCCCTTTGTTTTCTATCATACGGGCATGGTGGGAATCAATACAAACAGATCAGCGACTTGCTTCTTCTCCTCTCTCCTATTAGCCATGCGCGGAATGTCATTCACCTATTTAACTTAGAGCCTATAAGCACAATAATACATTCCTCATGCTTGCCGTTCAACATTATGGGCTCACTCGTCCTCTCTCTCAACCAATGGTTAACCTCTCAACCTCTCTCTTAACCAACGGGTGTTAATCTTGGGACGTATTTACATGTCAACTTACCCCATGTTCTCGCACTTGCTGTTTTTCAGCAACAGTTGTCAAAAACCACCCACCTCCCCACCACCAGCAGCATGATAACCTTAAGGCCTGCCATTGGAACTCCTTTCCCCAAGCAGGGGGGGGTTTCGATGCCAGCTGCCCGGCACAGGGATACCTGTCATCAGTATCTGGCGCCGAGGAGCATTCCTCTGTGACGAAGCCATACCTCAAACTATGAATACTATTCCATATTGCATTCTGTCTCTGTTGTTCATTCAGTTAGGCCTGTACTCGATTGAACTATGACAGACCAACTGTGCTGCCTTTACAATCTGGTAACCCACTGATGAACTACGACAGACCCCTTACAGAAAATCCAACGGTGGGAAAATCACAGGATTTCACGTTACATATTTAAATTCACGTGCAGCAATCTGGTAACCCACTCATGATCTATGACAAACCCACAGATAAATCCATCTCTCTGGCAATGTTATCAAGCACTATAATCCACAGTAGTCCCTGGCAACCCTTTGTTTGGAAGTCCAGGAGGGCACTAGCAAACACCATTAACATATTTTGTGAAGTAACTCATAACCTGGCAACCCTGTAACGCACCGTTCAAACCCCCAAAGCACACACAGAGCACTGTATTAAAGTACCATCCGTGTCCACTGAAAAAGTGAATCTGACAACCATATCATCTTAACACTGCTACATTTCACTTGTATCCTGCTGCAGACCAGTCTCATAATACCTGGTTACCTGGGATAAAAGTGATTTATTCTCAGGATGGAAAATTTGTAAAATACCGGGAAAATATTCAACCATAGTATCAACAATGGTCCAACCACCCAAAGGACATCCAGCCAACTTGACACAACTGTGGGAAGCATTGGAGTCAACATGGCCCAGCATCCCTGTGGAACACTTTCAGCACCATGTAGAGTTCATGCCCCAACGAATTGAGGCTGTTCTGAGTGCAAAATAGGGGGGGTGTAACTCAATATTAGGAAGATGTTCCTAATGTTTGGTATACTCAGTGTATATAGTTCCCTAATTTTGCCCAGGGGCCATTTGGGATGAAGACTTTGGAAGACATGCAGTACCGTTTTGCTCGCAGACAAAATTGAAGTTGCCAACTTGATATCAGTGCAACCATCCCAAGCACGAATGAACAATTGTGCGAGTAGAAGCACACGCACACACACTTTAATATGTTGTGCATTTACCACACCACTCCCCCCTGGCTCTCAGCCAATGAGATGCCTTCGTCAGAGTGCCAGACCAGGCCCCAAAGCGTCAAATAACTAATTCATGAGTCATAGGACGCGGCAGGGTAGCCTAGGTTAGAGCGTTGGACTAGTAACCAAAAGGTTGCAAGTGCAAATCCACGAGCCGACAAGGTACAAATCTGTCATTCTGCCCCTGAACAGGCAGTTAACCAACTGTTCCTAAGCCGTCATTGAAAATAAGAATTTGTTCTTAACTGACTTGCCTAGTTAAATAACTGTAAAATAAAAATATCCTCTACAGTCCCAAATGGAACTCTAGCCTCTATAACAGGTACTATTTTTGACCAAGGTCCATAGGGCTCTGGTCAAAGGTAGTGCACTTCCTCTACATCCTGTATCAACCTGCTACCGGACCTCTCTCAAGTCAGCAGAAGAGCTAAAGGAAAATCAAAATCGTAGGATTGATCTGACGCAAGCAAGGCCACGGCAAAATACAGCTAATTTGTAGCAATGACTGTGAAACTAATGGTGTGGTTAGTGGGAGTGAGCCGAGGGCCCGGGGCGCTGCCTCATGTTAAAGACCTAAGCCAGCTAAATTTGGGAGGGACATTGATTCTCATTTTCCCCTCCGTTGGGTACAGTTAATGGGGGATCAGGTGGAAGGGAGGTGTGGGAACGCTGATCAATATCTCCCCCAGGACTAACCCTCATTCCACCAGTCATTCCAGACCCACTTCCATCTCTACCGCTCTCTCTCCCTCCTATTTTTACTTTTTTCCCCCTCGCTCTCTCTTCCCTTTTTCCGTCTCCTTCCTTCCCTCACTCTTTCATCATTTCTCTCACTCCATCTCCCTCCTCCCTCCCTCACTCCATCTCCACCCCTCTCCTCCGCCTCTCTATTATCTTTCTGTCTGTATATAAACCCTATCTACAAAAGCTCCCTGTGTGTGTGTGTTTGTGTGTGTGTACGGGCTGCGTGTGTGTGTGATAGTGTGTGATCCTGACAGTGACCATACTGTATCTGACGGCTCCTCTCTCCCTCCTCCAGTTATTTTAATGTGCAGTAATGGGGTTGCTGCTCCAGACATTGACCCGGCTCAACCCAGAGATGGCGGGAGCAAGCGACCTCATAACACTGGTCTGCATCTCAACACACTATCTCTGTATAGCAACATATGCCCAGATAAGATACGCAGCTCACTCGCAACACAACAGACAAACAGCTGGCCTTTCTATTCTCCGTTACAGGCTTCTCCAGTTAACGCGGCTTATGCCGTTACGCAGCTTTCAAAGGAAAGTAATTTAGTGCTCCGACACTTTTGTGATGGAAAAGCTTGTAAGTTGAGTTTCCACCAAACTGAACGATGGCTGATTCTTTTGCTCAGACTACTTCCGAGGAGAATGATTGCCATGGAAGGGACAGGCATGTCATTGTCACAGTGGCTGCATCCCAATCGTCACACATTTTGGGGAAAAGTAGTGCACTGCATTGGGAATAAGGTGCGATTTGGGACGGAGCCCCTTCACCTGAATTAAAGCTGTTTAGAATTCTGACGCAGCCCATCTGGCTCTGCTTAGCCTGCTTTACGAGACAGGCGGTAGGATAACCAACTGGATTCTGACATGTACGATGTAGCGGAGTAGATGAGGACTGCAGAGAGTGAAAGAGAGGAGAGGACGAGAGAGAGAAGAGGAGGAGGAAGAGAGCGAGACAGAGACAGATGGAAAGATAAACGGCTGTTTCTCATATGTTGTCAATGAGGGGCGAGTGCCTCAGATGCTGCCTGAGCTACCGTGATTATTACATAGGCTGTTCTCACGCCACATCTGCTGCAGCCGCAGCGAGGGGGAAAAAGGGAGAGGAAAAGAGAAGAGAGAGAGAGAGACTGAAATAGAGAAAGACAGAAAGAGCGCGAGAGAGAGACAAAAAGAGCGGGAGCGAGAGAGTGCGAGAGAGCGGTGTGTGTGCGCATTTGTCTCACACACCACTACTGTACAGAGAAATCTCCTGTCTAATTTGAGCTGAGGGGAGCAGTGTATCTCCACGGGGAGTAGGGTTATACACAGGCAATGCATACTATTTGTAGTGTTCAGACCTGGGTTCAAATACTATTCGATATTATTTCAAATACTTTATCTGTGCGCGATTGAGCTTGCCTGGCTTAATGGACCAATAGATTAGTCTAAAAAACGCAAACCCCGCCCACCTGCCACTCCAGGCAGGCTAGAGCAAATGTTTAGAATATTTCAAATAGTATTTGAACCCAAGATTGGAAGTGTTCAAAATGTAGTCTCAACCTATTGAGAATGTATGGCTGACACAACGACTCTCCATCCAGGGTGTATTGTGAAGAAAGGATGAAGGATGTGGGTGTTCCCGGGATGAATAATTCTCTCTCAGCAGAAAGACAGGACAGCTCTCCACAACATCTGTCATCTTTCTCTTGTCTGTCATCATGATCCATCTACAGCTATTAGTCTCTCTCTCTTCCCCCTGCTTCTATCTGTCTTCTCTCCTCTGTCACTGCAGTCCCTCCCTCCTTACTCAGATGTTTGGCTTGTGTCCCAAATGAAGAGAGAACAGGGTGCCATTTGGGATGCAGGCCTTGGTGGTGATGGTGATGGTGAGATATAGAAGCCAATCCTGGGAAATATCCCCGTAACAAGCATTTTGTTATGGATGGCTGCAGCTTTGTGGTGTAACTCAACCCACTGCCAGTGTGTGTGTGTGTGTGTGTGTGTGTGTGTGTGTGTGTGTGTGTGTGTGTGTGTGTGTGCGTGTGCGTGTGCGTGTGTCAGTCATCGCTGGGAAGGGATCCACACAGCACACAACAGCCACTAGTCCAATTATTTACTGCATCATGGCGTCTGAGTGGGAGTTGATTGAAAACGCCACGGCCTAAAGTTACCGTCGTTGCTACCGATTTCTGATGACTAGGCTTTAAAGAATATTTCTCTTCTCACTGCAGATATTTAGCTCGCTTTGGATTTGGTTTCAAATTTGGTTTCTCTCTCTCCGTCTCATTTTCCTCTCCACCCCTTCTCTTCAGCTAGAGGCTTAGCTCTGTACCTTCCTACTGCCGTAGCCTCTCACAGCTTCACTTCACTTTACTTTAACTCACTCTACCAACGACCAAACCCATTACAATTTCCCCTGCCTTTACCTCAGGAGTTTGTCGCCACACAGTAAAGCTCAGCCATTGGAAACACAGGGTGTGTCCCAGATAGAACCCTAGTCCCTATTTAATGCACTACTTTTGACTGGTCAAGTGCACTATGTACTGTAGGGAATAGGGTGCCAGTTTGGACGCACCCGTAGCCGTAAACAGATACTGTCCAGTGCAAGAGAGTACGCTAGCTAACTGCGCTCTCAGCTGAAGTAGTGCTCGGGCTGAAGAGCTCTCACAGGAAATGCAGAACCTAATTGATTGTCTAAAACCCAAGGCATGCAAATCTCAGAGCCAGCCATGCAGTGCATGTTTGAGTGGCTAAGAGATGGAACGAAGCAGAGAGGAAATGATCAAAACAACAGCTGGGATTTCGAAAAGCCCCAGAATTCAACAAGCTGGCTGTAGCACACGGTTGATCAAAAAACTGTCCATTCATTTCCTTATAATTCTCTCTAGACTACACCTCTCATTTTCCTCCTCCTCTCACTCTCTCTCTCTCTGTCTGTTTAGGATGCAGTGGTTGCTGGCAGAGAGGATATTGTTATGCCTATAGTGTGCAACGGCAAACAACACCCCAAGAGAGGAACTAGACAGTAACAGACGGAGACAAAACGTTACTTGCATGAAGAGGTGAGGTTATAGTCCGTGAGAGATGTGCAGCACATCAAAAGTATGGGGAGGGCTTAAGGTTGCACAATTCCCAAAATTCCCAGGTTTTCCATAAATCCTGGTTGGCAGATTTTTGGAAATCTTGCTTATTCCCCCGATTCCAGGAATATTCCAACTGGGATTTCTGGAAAACCTTTTGGGAAATTTACCGGAATTGTGCAACCATGGGGGGGGCTATTTAGCTCTGAAACCAAACCATGCGCAGGGGCGGCAGGTAGCATAGTAGTTAGAGCGTTGGACTTGTAACCGAAAGGTTGCCAGATCAAATCCCCGAGCTGACAAGGTCAAAATCTGTCGTTCTGGCCCTGAACAAGGCAGTTAACCCACTGTTCCTAGGCTGTCATTGAAAATAAGAATTTGTTCTTAACTGACTTGTCTAGTTAAATAAAGGTAAAAGAAGCAGAGAGACTTTTTTATAATACCTCCCAGATAGAATGCACTTCAACTCCAACTCACCTCGACAGACTTACACAAACTCTTACTCATGCACCTGTCCTGTAACATTAACCATGATGAATCTTCAGCCAACTGCAATCAAAACAGAGACAGCAGAAAAAAACTCTGGAGCTCAAGCCGAGCATTGTCTCATTGTGTTTGAAGTAAGCCCAAGTCCTCCTCTCTCCCGTCTTTTCTCTCCTCTCTTCGCCTATCTGGCTGGATCCAGATCCTGCAGGGAGCTTTCGACTATATCTATGTCCAAAATGGCACCCTCGGCCTATTTCCTATCTAGTGCCCTAAGGCGCTATACGGAGATGGTCAAAAGTAGTGCAGCATATAGGGAACAGCGTGACATTTGGGACGCAAGCCTTAGACTATCACACACTCTACACTAAACCCCCCAAAAGCCACTCCAAACCCAGGATAATGAACCATGTCAAATCACTTGAACCTCTCGGCGGAGGCTAATACTGACGGGGAAATATCGCAAACCCCCCATTAATCCAGGAGCCGTGAAGTTCAATTTTAATGAAACCGTTAATTCTATATTAGAGAGCCTGGCTACTGTCTGTCGGTGTGCATCCCAAATGGCACCCTATTCCCTATGTAGTGCACTACATAGGGAATAGGATGCCATTTGGGACGCACACAGACAAGACAGTAGCCAGGCTCTCCCTGTCTGAATCATCAATCCCCACTATGGATCAGTCTCTCAGATCTGGACAGGATACACACACACACACCACTCAGTTACTCTCCAGCTGCCATTGATCCATCCACCCATGCAAGGCAAGCTCATTTCATATAGAAATAACAGTTTCATTACAATTGAACTTCAAGGCTCCTGGATTAATGGGTATATTCCAGTCAGTATTAGCCACCACCGAGAGGTTCAAGTGATATGACATGGCTCATTATCTCTCTGTCTCTCAATTCAAATTCAATTTAAATTTAAGGGGCTTTATTGGCTTGGGAAACATATGTTTACATTGCCAAAGCAAGTGAAATAGATAATGAAATTAACAGAAAATATTACACTCACAAAAGTTCCAACATAATAAAGACATTTAAAATGTCATATTATGTCTATATACACTGTTGTAATGATGTGCAAATAGTTAAAGTACAAAAGGGAAAATAAATAAACATAAATATAGATTGTATTTACAATGGTGTTTGTTCTTCACTGGTTGCCATTTTCTTTTGGCAACAGGTCACAAATCTTGCTGCTGTGATTGCACACTGTGGTATTTCACCCAATATATATGGGAGTTTATCAAAATTGGATTTGTTTTCAAATTCTTTGTGGGTCTGTGTAATCAGAGGGAAATAGGTGTTTCTAATATGGTCATACATTTGGCAGAAAGTTAGGAAGTGTAGCTCAGTTTCCACCTCATTTTGTGGGCAGTGTGCACATAGTCTGTCTTCTCTTGAGAGCCAGGTCTGTACATAGTCGAAGCCTTCCTTAATTTTGGGTCAGTCACAGTAGTCAGGTATTCTGCCACTGTGTACTCTCTGTGTAGTACACTATAAAGGAAATCGGGATCCACTTGAGATCCTGTCTCTGTCTCCTACACCAGTCACACAGACTGACTGGACTGGGTCAGCTTTGCTCTTCTCATCTCCCTCCACTCTTAGCTCAGCAGCCATGGATAACACTAATGACCAATAGGGGAAGAAAAGGAGGGAGAGAAAGAGAGACACAGAAAGAGAGAGCGAATGAGAGAGAGATGGAGCCTTACAACAACAAAGAAACATGATTTAACGTGGTTTTTGGAACACTTCGTTATGAAACACACACTGCTTTTATTTTTTATCAATTATTTTTTCAATCTTAGTTCCAATAGTTTATATTTTTTTCTCAGAGGTTGTCAGTTGGATAGGCTCTCTGCAAGGTTTTGTATAGCTTACCTATTATATGAATATCCTTTTCTGAATCAAATTGGATTCCCTCAAGATTGTTCTGATGTCCAAAAGATTTCAAATCTAAATTCTGTGATATAAAACTTTTAAGTTGGATGTATCTGAAAATATCTACATTGCTCAATCCAAAACCGTTTTTTAAAGCTGTCATGGAACTAAATGTATTTCCTATTACCACTGCTCCCGAGTGGCGCAGCGGTCTAAGGCACTGCATCTCAGTGCAAGAGGCGTCACTACAGTCCCTGGTTGGAATCCAGGCTGTATCACATCCGGCCGTGAATGGGAGTCCCATAGGGCGGCGCACAATTGGCCCAGCGTCGTCCGGGTTTGGCTGGGGTAGGCCTTCATTGTAAATAATTTATTCTTAACTGACTTCCCTAGTAAAAGGTTAAAAAATATATATTTGTATTACCAAGTCATTTACGGTTTCTATGCTTTTAGTTTTCCATGTGGACCAATCTATTGATGAATTTTGAAAAGTTATCCAAGGTTTGTTCCGTAAGGTTGTGTTTCCAGGAAGTGATATTGGTTCTTCAAGAAAACTAAAAATGTTCTTCCATAATGTTATGGTGCTCTTAACTATGATGTAATGAATGTTCTTGGCTTTATCTTTTGAAAATAAGCATGTAACATCTTCAATAGGTACCCATTATTCCTCTTTAGTGCATTTAACTATATGTCGCAAGTAAAGCCTTGAGTAGCGAGTTGATACAATTCCAAGTCTGGAAGGTCAAAACCTTAGGAAGATGTAAAAATGTCCTTTTTATTCTATGAATTTTATTTGCCCATATAAAGTCTTATGACAGAGTATACTTTTTTAAAGAATGTCTTCGGTGGGGTAATTGGTATTACCGATAATAAATACAAAAACTTTAGGAGCCATGCCATTCTTAAGAGGTAGTTCTGTTCAGGACTACACGGCGGACAAAGACATTCACACGTAAATACATTCAAGATTTCTTATTCCAAACGGGCGGCGGTTTGTGTGCAAAGCATACGATTACTGTGACAATAGTTTCGAAAATGTATCGACGATAAGTGTATTTTTTGCTCTTTCTCCCTCTCCATGTCGTTGGGTAAAAATTCATATTGTGTCAGTCCGCTGGGGACCTTTGTCTCATGTAGTAAGTGTGTATGTTTATTCTGTGTTATTATTTAGTTAGCTAGTAAATAAATAATTAATCCAATTTCTGTAGTACTGAATCATGAGTAAGCCTGAGATTTTTTCACATCAAATAAGCTTATGACTGTTCAGAATGATGATATGATAAGAGGTTATGATAAATATGTTCACTGTTTTATGGATGTTATAGGTCAAGATCTTAGAGTTTAATTTGGGAGATGGTAACTCTTTAAACAACCTCTTCCGTGGTGCCCCAAATTCCTAATGAGTTAATTGTTACATGATTAATTTAAATCGGGCAACAATTAAACATAGTTAGTGGATTAAATAAATAACAGTCATCAGATTAATGAAAGTAAAGTCACAATGCAGGAGATAAATCTGCAAATACATTTTGTTTGGTTTATATTGATGTTTACCAATACCTGTTACATTTGGGTCCTGTCAAAATTTTCTGCAAGCAGTTCAATTGCCAGTGCAAACAGGAGGTGGGACATCCCTGTCTTGTGCCCCTTTCTCAAGCAATTTCATCAGATAATGTATTATTTGTACAGAGCCGTGAAAAAGTATTTGTCACCTTTATGATTTTCTCTGTTGTGGCATATTTCTGATACTGAATGTTATCAGATCTTCAACCAAAACCTAACATTAGATACTCTTTTAATTAACAAAGTTATGCAACACCCAATTCCCCTGGGTGAAAAAGTAATTGCCCCCTTACACTCAATAACTGGTTGTGCCACTTTTAGCTACAATAACTGCAACCAAATGCTCCCTGTAGTTGTTGATCAGCCTCTAACATCCCTGTGGAGGAATTCTGGCCCACTCTTGCTTGGAGAACTGTTTTAACTCAGCGAAATGTGTGGGTTTCAAGCATAAGCTGCTCGTTTCAAGTCCTGTCACAACATATCAATTGGGATTAGGTCTGGACTTTGACTAGGACATTCCAAAACTTCAAATGTGTTGCTTTTTAACCATTTTCATGTAGACTTGATTGTGTTTTGGATCATTGTCTTGCTGCATGACCCAGCTGCGCTTCAGCTTCAGGTCAGACAGATGGCCTGACATTCTTCTGTAGAATTCTCTGACACAGAGGTGTCCAGTTCCTGAGGCAGCAAAGAATTGCCAAACCATCACACTCCCACCACCATGGTGACATGTGGGTCTTACTGTGGAATGCAGTGTTTGCTTTTCGCCAGGACAGATGAGTCAAAAGTATAACTTTTTGGACGACACGTCTCTTCCATGTTTCTGCTGTTTTGCCTGCGGCAACGGAACCCTGACCTGTTCGCCAGACGTGCTACCTTGTCATGCTGCAGCTCCAGTTTCAACTATTCTGCCTGCGGAAATGGAACCCTGACCTTTTCCCGGACCTGCGGTTTTTGACCCTCTCTCTCCCTCCCTCCCTCTACCACACCTGCTGTCTCGACCTCTGAATGCTCGGCTATGAAAAGCCAACTGACATTTAATCCTGAGGTGCTGACTTGTTGCACCCTCTACAACCACAGTGATTATTATTTGACCCTCCTGGTCATCTAGGAATGTCTGAACATCTTGTGGAATGATATGGCCTGAATGGCCATGTACTCTTATAATCTCCCACCGGCACAGCCAGAAGAGGACTGGTGACCCTCAAAGCCTGGTTCCTCTTCATGTTTCTTCCTAGGTCCCTGCCTTTCTAGGGAGTTTTTCCTTTTCCTAGCCACCGTGTTTCTACATCTACATTGCTTGCTGTTTGGGGTTTTAGGCTTGGTTTCTGTATAAGCACTTTGTGACATCTGCTGATGTAAAAAGGGCTTTATAAATACATTTGATTCGATTTTTGATTTGATTGACTTACATACTATATTTCCTCTTTTATATTGTCTTTTCATTGTCCGTGTATCTCATTGGCATTGGCTAATTCTGTCGTTACTAGACTGTACTTTTAGCAACCTTTAGCATTGAGGGCATTTTATGTTTTCCTGGATATCCTTCAGCTGTTTGTTGCTCTTATTTGCATCGCCAAGTTGTCTTAAAAATACACCTTAGCCAAATACATTTAAACTCAGTTTTCCACAATTCCTAACATTTAATCATAGTAAAAATTCCTTGTCTTAGGTCAGTTAGGATCACCACTTTATTTTAAGATTGTGAAATGTCAGAATAATAGTAGAGAGAATGATTTATTTCAGCTTTTATTTCTTTCATCACATTCCCAGTGGGTCAGAAGTTTACATACACTCAATTAGTATTTGGTAGCATTGCCTTTAAATTGTTTAACTTGGGTCAAACGTTTCAGGGAGCCTTCCACGAGCTTCCCACAATAAGTGGCAGAGCTAGTGTAACTGAGTCAGGTTTGTAGGCCTCCTTGCTCGCACATGCTTTTTCAGTTCTGCCCACAAATGTTCTATAGGATTGAGGTCAGGGCTTTGTGATGGCCACTCCAATACTTTGACTTTGATGTCCTTAAGCTATTTTGCCACAACTTTAGAAGTATGACTGGGGTCATTGTCCATTTGGAAGACCCATTTGCGTCCAAGTTTTAACTTCCTGATTGATGTCTTGAGATGTTGCTTCAATATATCCACATAATTTTCCTCCCTCCATCTATTATGTGAAGTACACCAGACCCTCCTGCAGCAAAGCACCCCCACAACATGATGCTGCCACCCCCGTGCTTCACGGTTGGGATGGTATTCTTCGGCTTGCAAGCCTCCCCCTTTTTCCTCCAAACATAACGATGGTCATTACGGCCAAACAGTTCTATTTTTGCTTCATCAGACCAGAGGACATTTCTCCAAAAAGTATGATCTTTGTCCCCATGTGCAGTTGGACACCATAGTCTAGCTTTTTTTTATGTCGGTTTTGGAGCAGTGGCTTCTTCCTTGCTGAGCGGCCTTTCAGGTTATGTCGATATAGGACTCGTTTTACTGTGGATATAGATCCTTTTATACCTGTTTCCGCCAGCATCTTCACAAGGTCCTTTGCTGTTGTTCTGGGATTGATTTGCACTTTTCGCACCAAAGTACGTTCATCTCTGACAAACACCGCTCTAGTTATGTCACCTTTCACCGCAGATGTGGAAGTGCAACATAGGCAGATACGTTGGATTGAGATGCATACATTGCTAAAAAACATATCTCTAGCTTAAACTCACGGATTTCTATGGAGATTTTTGTATTATGCTAATTCGATTTCCACACCGGCGCGGACATCGACCTTTTTTAACCCCCTAGAGCCGATCCTCTGCACTCCGCATTAGTGATGAAAGGTGGCAGAGCTACAGCGGTGTTTGTCAGACCATGAGAGCGGTGTTTGTCAGACCATGAGACAGCTGTAGTACAGAACAGTGATGGTTCTCTTACTCCAGTACCACGGGACAGATCGACCGTGATCAGAGCGAATGCGAGTGCACATCATATTGTTTTCTCTACCAGATCAATGGGGGCCTAAAACCCCCGGAAGGGGAGTAACTACACATGGCAACATACAACAGTCCCACTGTATTAGTATGCTGCCAATTAGCAAGTAATGTTGCATGTTGTCAACAGAAGAATCAGTGGAGGCACAATAGATTACTGGTATTGCTAGTGGCAGCAAGTTGCCTGTACCTTATTGTGAATTTTGAAATAACTTACTGACAAATGGTTTCCAGTTAAGAAAATACAAATTCACAGCAACAAGTTTCCATTAAATTACTGGAAAATGCACACTAACCTCTCTACATCGCAGCTCATTAGTGACACATGTGCTTACAGTCTGCAGACCAGACAGTGTCACAAGAGGTTCTTGACATGTATCAGCATAACCATCAAACATTTAAACTGCTACAACACATCCACTGACGGTTGGCACAAATACACATATATTTGACCATGTACCCAAATATGCTAATGAGCCCCACCAGTACATTGCCCCCACCAATCAAAGCGCAGTGATGATCATACCTTATATTCAAAATATTGGGTAGAAACATGTCCCATTATATCTACAAGGTACCAAACTGTATGTACCTGTGTAGGGTACCTTTGACTTTTTTGTACCCCAGGGAACAACACTGTACCCTTAAACATACCCTTTTTTGTGTGTAAATACATGTTCCAAGCAATAATTATGAACCTGGTGGCACTGCAGAAACATTGACGCACTCAACCAAGAGGTTGCAAGTTAAAATCCACAAAGCAATCATGAATACTCTGCTGCTGCGTTCACACAGGCAGCCCAATTCTGATATTTCTTTCACTAATTGGTATTTTGATGTGATTGGTCAAAAGACCATTTAGTGAAAAAAAAAATCTGAATTGGGCTGCCTGTGTAAACACAGAGTTTGCCAAGTTTCCTTGAGCACTGCTAGTTTTACATTGATGTAATGTTGATGGTGTTAATTTGACAATTATTTACTTGATTCTGGGCAGCTTTTAGCAAAGCACAGGAATGATTTATTGCCAATAAGTCTGTAGCCATATCTCTTTTAAGCTCACAGACCTGGTGGTATAGCAGGACAGTTCAGGTTGCTAGCGACTAAGAGGTTTTAAGTTCAAATCCCAAGTGTGTTTACAGTACAAAATAATACAATATTTTTTTACACTAATTGAAAACAGCATACTGTCATTTTATATAAATAACACCTCAAGTTGTTGTATATACTTTAGGCAAAGTGCAAAAATGTATTTTTGCCAATATATTTATAGCTAATCTCCATTATGCCCACAGACCTGGTGGCACAGCAGGAACTTCAGGTACCTAGCAACCAAGAGGCTGGGAGGATGAGTCCCAAGTAATCCAGGGGACCATGACACAATGTTCTACAAACTTTCTTGGGGACGTCCCTGGAACAAACCAGGAGCTTGATAAGCCCTGCAGGGGTCCATTATTGTTTACATTTAAGTAATGTCAATTATGCATTTTAAAGTAAAATAATCTCAATAACATTTGACACCTGGGTTTTCAAATGTTGTCACGTGTAGTTTCATGGTATCGCATGTTGAAATTTTGCATCCAACATATTGTCATATTTATTTCACTTTTACTTCGAGAGAGAGAAGGAAAGAAGGAAAGAAAGAAAGAGGGGGTGAAGGATGAAGAGGTGCAGAAAGAGAGAGAGAGAGAGACAGAGAGCGATACGCTCTGTCATTATAGTGTGTAGTGTAGTGTGTCTTTGGCTGAACCCTGTGAACAGAGCAGAACAGAAGAGATCCGCTGCTTGACATTTGGCCAGTGGAAGGCAGCAATCCCAGCCGTGGTCAGCCTGTTCCTTGTTATATGATCAAAATAAAACCCAACACTTTTGTTCTCAGTCTGCTCCAACCCCTTCCAACCCCTCGGAAAAAGCCAATATCATATCTTGAAAACAGCATCTGTCTGGTATAATAAGCAAGCGCTTAGCAACCACAATAAGACTGTTTCCCAAATGGCACCCTGTTCAAAGTATAGCGGTCCATTTGGGACACAGCCTGTATTGCTCCCCTTCACATGGACTCAGCTGAGCACAGCTAAAAAGCAAGGGGATGATGATTACCTTTCCAAAGTGACCTGGGGAATAGGAGAGGTTGGCAGTGTCAGCTCTTTTAAAAAGCTATTGCCTTCGTACCCAATGGCTTCCTATTCCCAATATAGTGCACTACTTATCTGGTCAAAAGTAGTGCACTAAAGGGTGCCATATAGGGTGCCATTTGGGGTGCAGCCATGAGCTAAGTTTCACACATTACACAGACGGGTGGGCAAGGTTACTCTGGAAAACACCCATCTATCCAGTCAACTGGAAACACCTTAATAAAGCCATGCCGTCGCTGCTGAGACTGCAGCTTAGTGCTTAGACTGCTTACACAACTGGGCCCGAAGTCGATTATATTTTCTGTATCTCATCAATCCCCTTGGGGGTCGACTCCAGAGGATGATAGTGTTTTAGTTCCAGGGCGATGTGCGGCGCTTAGTGGAAATCAGAGCCCCACCTGCCTGGTATGGTGATGCAGCAAACTGTTCTCTGCTGACACCCTGAGGTTTCACCGAGGTATCAGCTAGCAGCACACACACACAGACAGAGACGCACGGGGATGGCACACAGGGTCAACACGACACACAGCGTCATCAAAAAAGATCGATAACCACGAAGATGATCAGTGAACGAAGATGAATGAACAAGATGACTCCGAACAGCGAAAGAAGGAAATCAGATTGCTCTTGTTTTCTTTTTTTCTTTGGCTGAAAGTACATGATTATACATGACTAAGGTCAGCAAATATGTTGATCTTTAGCCAGAGTTCCGAGGTCAGAGGGTGTCGTCCCCATTTCCCTCAGCCTTGTGGGTAATTGGACTGTACGGACATAGAAAGCTACCGCGTCTATCACAATCATAACGAAAGCCGTTAATTATGTGATTGAATAAGTATGCATATGAGCGTGCATAATTGACATGGTTAGGGCTTCATTTAATTTTTTTTTTTAAATGTCGTCGACTACTCAGGGTAAAAATTAGAGCCTAATTAGGAATCAAGAGTCTCAAACAGGCGCACAGATCACCTTAACAACCCGGGGCACACGCTGGCTAATTAAAACACAACCATGTTGAAAAGAAGAGTTAGAGAGGTTTTATGGCCACACCAGCATTTCTCCTGAGTGTCTTTCTCCACTCCTTTGAAGAAAGAAACCACTAGACCATAGGACCATATTCATGTCATTGAGACTGGTGTCAAATAGTGGGAAGATGAGGAGGATACCTCTCTGCCCATTTCTTATTTCCCAATGCTGTGAAAAACAGTTTGACGTTTTACCTAATCAGAAAAAAATTATCATACCAATTACTGTACCAACTGAATATGATATAAATGTAATTTGAACAGAAATGCCTTTTTTTTTTATTTAACTAGGCAAGTCAGTTAAGAACAAATTCTTATTTACAATGACGGCCTAGCCCGGCCAAACCCTAACCTGGAAGACACTTGGCCAATTGTGCGCCGCCTTATGGGACTCCCAATCACGGCCTGAAATCGAACCAGAGTCTGTAGTGACGCCTCTATCACTGAGATGCAGTGCCTTAGACCGCTGAGCCACTCGGGAGCCCTACAGTAACCTATATCATAAGGACAGCCTAGGTATCTGATAATATCTCGGCTCTATCTTGTTCCCCAGTAAGTGTACAGTAGGTGAGAGGCTGTTGTCAGGGGCTCAGGTGTCACATCTAGATGGGCTGAGAAGACTGCTTTTCTGCTTTCCTGTCAGATTGTGGTCCTGACATCTGTTCTGCTGTATAAGTTGACTGGATATATTCACTGCAGTAATGAGCCTAACATTGAGCTTATGAATTATGGCCTAATATGCATACGCTTCTAACTTAGGCTATAGGCTACATCTCAAGCCTGTCTGTATTCATTGTTCTGTTGCGCAATTACGCACCTGGTCTCTCCGCTGTCCCAGGAAAAGTCCAAGGAAAAGTCCCAGGAAAAGCCAGACTACAAAAGCATGCTAGTGTTGGGTTTGACATTTTGAACATTGAGATATTAAATAAATGATAGAGAACACGTGTAGAATCAAAGGAGAAAGTTAAGGGTGCTCTGTAGAAAGCCAGAAGGCTTTGGAATGCGTTTGATGGAGGAGAGGAGAGCGACGTGTTGATATAGGGAAGACAGATGGATATCTGTGGATTAGGTGAAGGAGGGGTTGAGGTCAGCAAATGAGTGGTGAGGTCAGTTCCCCTTCCTGTTGGGCATAAACTGTAAGGATTGGAGAGAAGGGGGAGTGTCTTAAGTGGGATATAAATATATGGATGGGACAAATGTTGGGTTGTCTGATTACAGCTGTACAGAACCGTTGGGAAGAATTAAACTTGGTTGAAGCGTCTCTAGTGTCCGTGGGTTATTTACTCTGAAAAATAAGAACCTAACACTAGACACCTATTTTGACTTATTTTCTTTAGCCCACCAATAGCCTATTGGAGGAGAGATGCACGTTTGCTCTTGCTTGCTGAATCTAAAATAGGCTACAGCATTAAGAACGGGCAGGGAGTTGGAAAGGAGAAGCCCATATTTTCCTATCGTAGGCCTATCTTAACACTGATAGGCTACATCCTGACAAAATACACCATATGAATGGTATTTCATAAGGTATTTCTAGTACCTTCTAAACGTCGAGAAAAAACCCAAATTGATCCAATTGATTGCATAATCATGCCTAGGCTGTAGGCTTATGCAGTTATTTCGGCATTAAACAAAACAGGACGTTGAGCGGTTATTCAAATTAGCCTACATCACTGCAGTTTACAGCCTATGGACAATAATTGTGTACTCATTGCACTGTGTTGTTGTAGCCCAGGTATACTAATTTGCTTGTCTAAAAACAGAGGCTTGTGCCTATTCAATAGTGGAGCTTTGTGTGCCCGGGGACCACAGAGCGCAGCATGGAGAAACGAACACAGATCTTGCACTTTGACAGGTAAATATTTAGCCTATAGCTATGATAACATTGTTGCACTGATGCATTGCAAATAGTTGCACAGGACAGACAGACCCAAAGGAATTGACGACCATTAGAAAAATGGAAATCACTTGCAAACCACTTGAGCAACGAGGCAATGGCACGCTATAAAAGATGCACAGGCTAAACAGTGGTTGTTGCTGAATTGCTACATTTAAAAATGAGTTACCATATTATTTTTCATTCGGCCTGTACATTGAAGTATTATTTGCAGTTGTCACTATGACAATGAACACACCCTGAAAGCACTGAATAGTCTTGGGTTACCATCTTATTAATAGGCATGATGCAGTAGGATGCATTGGACTGGCATTGATCAGTTGATTGACAGGTGCAGGACTGTAGAATGATAACACATTCCTCTAGTGTGGATGCTCACCACACATATAGTTATGTAGCCTATAGTCTATCATTATAGCCTAGTTATCATTACTGTTTTTGGCTTGATGGATGGCCCTTTAACTATCACACAACTAACGTTATTATCACTACATAGTTCCTAGTAGGTCTAGCTAACATTAGCGAACTTGAATGAAATAAATATATAAATTATACTTAATTTAATTTACTTGACTTTAATACCCTATAAATTGACTCCATCAAATAATTGACTCTGGCAATTTGCCACCAGCATGCTGCAGTAGGGAAGTAAAACGGAAGTCGAATCCATCATTTCCGCTGTTTGACTCTGTCCATAGCAACATTCGAAAATTAGGTGGATACAGTATGTACAGTAGATCAGTAGATCAGTATACAGAGTTGTACAGATATGACAGTTCATTTGAAAGCCATACAATGTTTGCATATCAAGCATACAGAAACACATAGCCAACTATGTGCTTACGCCACTCCCTGCAGATATCAGTAAAACACAGACCCACATAAAACACATTACAAACTGAACTACAGCATCAGTGATGTGGTTGTTTTCAATTCACAAGTATGTCCAAGCTTTTGTGCGGTCAGTTGCTGGGGTAATTGGATAGCGAATTAACTCTGGTCGGGTGTGGTTTGGTTTATAGCCATTTTTATAACGTCACCTTTCCACTAAAATGAAAAGGGAGACTCATGCTGCGCAGAACAGAGAAAGTCTGTCTTCCTCCCAAATGGCACACAATTCCCTGTTTAGGGCACTACTTTTGACCAGAGCCCTATGGGCCCTAGTCAAAAGTAGTGCACTATAAAAGGAAAAGGGTGCCATTTAGGACACAACCGCTGTGTGATGTTATAGAGGTCAGCATGTAGAGGCAATGAAAAACAAAAGCTGTTTATTCTCAACTCCCACCTTTTCATCTTCACTGACACTGTATTACAACAACTGTCTATTTTGGGGAGAACGACTGTCCCTTTTCATTGAAGACCTGGAAGTTCGACCTCTGTAATGAAGGCATTGTTTGCAGAAAACGAGCTCCCCCATTATAGTGAATGGACAAATGTCAATCTTCATGGTCAATCTTCATGTAAATATATATTTTTTTAGAAGACAATCAATTGCTTTTAATACACCAGATGTATGTCCTTCAACCAACTATTTTAAAATCACACACAGAAGAAGTTCAAAGGAAAATGTGGCTGCTAATGGCAGCCTGCAGTACCCCGGTCAGCCTTCAACTTGAGTTACTCAATGGGAGGGGGCAGCACTGAGCTAGCCTGCAACATCACTTCCTGGAGTTGCTCAAACTGTGCATGGTACGTCTCCATGAGACATCATCTTATCCGACTTAATTTGGCTTCAATGCGCTATTGAGTCCTCACATTGGAATGAATGGTGTCAGGTGACCAATAGCTTTGTCCATTCATAGTCATTGGGTTACACACACGTAGGCCAACGCCAACTGACAAGATGTTATTTATTACAATATTTGTTCAGAACGTTTGTAGTATTATTACCTACAGCCGAAATTAACTTTTGGACATTAGATTGGTAACCACTCAGAAGGAATTTGACCAGAAATGTGACTTCCCTGACCTGGACCCTTGGTATGGACTTCCTGAGGCAGTCCCATTCATCCCAGGTTCTACAACAAAACATTGACGGCGGAGAAGAGGGAGGAGAAGTGGGGTACTTGTCCGAATTACCTTTCCGAGATAATTTTCTTTGGTTGTCACTGCTGTGTATATTCCCACCCAAGCCGACATCCCAACAGCTCTCAAGGAATTACATTGGACTTGAAACTGGAAACCGCATATCCTGAGGCTGCATTTATTGTAGCTGGGGACTTTAACAAAGGAAATCTGAGGAAAACGCTCCCGAAATTCAATCAACACATCTCCTGTGCTACACGTGGAGACAACACGATGACCATTGTTACTCTCCCTTCCGGGACGGTTACAAGGCCCTCTCCCACCCTCCCTTTGGCAAATCCTCCCCACCTATAGACAGAAACTTAAGCAGGAATCACCCGTGGTAAGGACTGTTCAACGTTGGTCTGACCAATCGGAATCTACGCTTTAAGACTGCTCACGCGGACTGGGAACTGTTCTGGGACGTCTCTTGGAATAGTATTGACGTTTACACTGACTCTGTGACTGGGTTCATCGGGAAATGCATAGAGGATATTGTTCATACTGTGACGATTAGAACTTATCCAAACCAAAAAAACGCAGATAGATGAGCAGTATTCACACAAAATTGAAAGCGCATTTAACCACGGCAATGTAACTGAGAACATGGACGTGTACAAACAGACCAGCTATGACCTTCGTAGGGCAAGAGGCAAAAAACGACAGTATAGGACTAAAGTGGAGTCAACGGCTCAGAAACGAGATGCATGTGGCAGCGACTCCAGACGAAAGGGTATGCCAGCACTGATGTGGGCCCCCACCGCTCACGAGGACTAAATGCTCTCAATCTCCGTGGCCGTAAGACAATGAAGCGTGTAAACCCTCGCAAGCCGCATCTTCCAAGCATGTGCAGACCAGCTGGCTGGAGTGTTTACAGACATATTCCATTGCTCACTATCCCAGTCTGTTGTCCCCACTTGCTTCAAGTTGTCGACAATTGTTCCTGTACCCAAGAAAGCGAAGGTAATTGAACTAAATGACTATCACTCCGTTGAATGCACTTACACTACCGTTCAAAAGTTTGGGGTCACTTAGAAATGTCCTTGTTTTTGAAAGAAAAGCAAATGTTTTGACCATTAAAATAACATCAAATTGATCAGAAATACAGTGTAGACATTGTTAATGTAAATTACTATTGTAGTTGGAAACGGCCGATATTTTATGGAATATCTACACATAGCTAATCCAAGTTTATCATTTTAAAAGACTAATTGATCATTAGAAAACACAGCTGAAAACTGTTGTTCTGATTAAAGAAGCAATAAAACTAGCCTTCTTTAGACTAGTTGAGTATCTGGAGCATCAGCATTTGTGGGTTCGATTACAGGCTCAAAATGGCAAGAAAGAAAGACCTTTCTTCTGAAACTCATCAGTCTATTCTTGTTATGAGAAATGAAGGCTATTCCATGTGAGAAATTGCCAAGAAACTGAAGATCTCATACAACGCTGTGTACTACTCTCTTCACAAAACAGCTCAAACTGGCTCTGCCTAGAGCTCTGCATTTCAATATTTATTTTTTATTTATATTAATTGTGTATTGAATTGATTTGACCATACAACCAACAACCCGAAAGAAAGAAAGAGACAGAGACAGAGACAGAGACAAACCTTCCATAACAAAGCCATCACTTACAGAGAGATGAAGAAGAGTCCCTTAAGCAAGCTGGTCCTGGGGCTCGGATCACAAACAGAGCCCTAGGACAGCAACACAATTAGACCCAACCAAATCATGAGAAAACAAAATGATAATTACTTGACATATTTGAAAGATTTTACACAAAAAAACAGAGCAAACTAGAATGCTATTTGTCCCTAAACAGAGAGTACACATTGGCAGAATACCTGACTACTATGACTGACCCAAAATTAAGGAAAGCTTTGACTATGTACAGTCTCAGTGAGCATAGCCTTGCTATTAAGAAAGGCTGCCGTAGGCAGACCTGGCTCTCAATTGAAGACAGGCTATGTGCACACTGCCCACAAAATGAGGTGGAAACTGAGCTGCACTTCCTAACCTCCTGCCAAATGTATGACCATATAAATATATATCTATGACCATATAAACTCTCATATCTATTGGGTGAAATACCACAGTGTGCAATCACAGCAGCAAGATTTGTGACCTGTTGCCACAGGAAAAGGGCAACCAGTGAAGAACAAACACCATTGTAAATACAACACATATGTTTATCTATATTCCCTTTATTACTTTAACTATTTGCACATCATTACAACACTGTATATAGACATATGGCATTTGAAATATCTATTTTGGAACTTTTGTGAGTGTAATGTTTACTATTCATTTTTTATTGTCTATTTCACTTCTGTTTATTATCTATTTTACTTGCTATTGCAATGTAAACATACGTTTCCCACGCCAATAAAGCCCCTTGAATTTAGTTGAGAGAGAGGAGAGAGGAAAGGTGTCGGTCTACACGGGACAAAGGAATAGCAAATTAGCCACCAGACATCGTTAAATTATAATGCTATTTTTTACCTTGCATGGACCACAAGCTTCACACAGACAGGATTGTAAAATGCAGACACTTGACTTTCGTCTACGGCAGTAAAGACAGACTTGTCAAGGCTCATTAATAGCATTGTCTCTGAGCTGGGTAAAGGCAGAGCATGGGGAGAGTAATTGGCATTATCATGTCAGGAAAAGGCAAAGTCCTTTAATGGCTCAATCTCCTGTATCTCCAGAAGTAATTACTGCTACCGCAGGCAGAAGCAAAGAAGAGAGAACAATCTGGGAAGAAGCTTGGAAACAAAGAGTGGTGGATGGATAGTCGTTTTGATCATTCCTCCTGGCCCTTGGGAGTCATAGTGCTGTTTATTAAGCAATCCATCTCTGACTGAGCTCTGGGGCTGAGACTCTGTTCCCCGTGCTGGTTTAATGAGACACACTCCAGCAGGCTGGCTACAGTGTCAGGTGGAAACAGGCCAGAGGTTGGACAGCTAATGCTGTGACTGTACATCATAATTGGGTCAAAATGAATGGAATGGAACGCATCATGATGCAACGGCTCACCGTGCTGTTTGATCAAGCGTTTTCAACGGAAACATACAGTAGGACTCAGCATGCCAATATTTAACAATGTTGACATACAGTAGCAATCCATTCTAAACAATTTAACTCATTGGCATTACAATCAGTGAGAGAACTCAGCTTCAGCAGTAGTAGTAGGAACACGTCGCACGTTTAAGAAGTCACTTCATTTCACTGTTGAGGTCAACCCGGGACTTACATTGCAGAACTTCATTTGTCCAGGAAAGCTGAGATTGTAGCCAGGTTTGATTACATGCACATCATTTGAATATTTACATTTTTCTGACAGGCCAGCACTTATCTGACAGAAGGTAATATCAATTAAGTTTCTAAACATTTCTTAGTAGACAACACGAGGGAAATTAAAATGGAGCATTCAAAGTGCCAGCTGAGACTTGTTAATTAGCCTTGTGAAGGATTCATGGGACACTTTATAACTCAGACGGGCTGGCGTCATTTAAAAAAGAAGAAACCAACGTCAGCCACGCATGGAGGGCAAAACCCCTGGGGGGTTTCGCCCTCGTTTGTTTGGGGGAAGACACTCTGAAACAACCAAATACCATCTGCTACTGTTTTCATAGGTACAATGGCTTTGTTATTATTAATGTAATGTTCACAACAGTACTTTCCTTACGACTGTGTTTCATATCAAAAGGAAAACAACAGGCTTTGTTTTCTGGTGTTATAACCTAGTCACTTGGAACATTGTGAAATGTGTAATTCTGGGTTGATCCTTCTTATCAAGCAGGTGCCCGGCTGCACGGCATAAATATGTCAATGCCGGTTGAATGAAAGCGTACACACACAAACACATTTTTATTAGCACACACACACATTCAGTGCATTCGGAAAGTTTTCAGACCCCTTGACTTTTTCCACTGTTACATTACAGCCTTATTCTAAAATATATATTTTTAAATCCCTCAATCAATCTACACACAATAGTCCATAACGACAAAGCAAAAACAGGTTGAGAAATGTTTGCATATTTGTGAAAAATAAAAAACTGAAATATCACATTTACATAAGTATTCAGACCCTTTACTCAGTACTTCATTGAAGCACCTTCTGCAGCGATTACAGCCTCAAGTCTTCTTGGGTATGACGCTACAAGCTTGGCACACCTGTATTTGGGGAGTTTCTACCATTCCTTCTCTGTAGATCCTCTCAAGCTCTGTCAGGTTGGATGGGGAGCACCGTTGCAGAGTTATTTTTAGGTCTCTCCAGAAATTCAAGTCCGGGCTCTGGCTGGGCCACTCAAGGACATTCAGAGACTTGTCCCGAAGCCACTCCTGCATTGTCTTGGCTGTGTGCTTAGGGTCGTTGTCCTGCTGGAAGTTGATCCTTCGCCCCAGTCTGAGGTCCTGAGCGCTCTGGAACAGGTTTTCATCAAGGATCTCGCTGTACTTTGCTCCGTTCATCTTTCTTTTGACTAGTCTCCCAGTCCCTGACATTTACATTTAAGTCATTTAGCAGACGCTCTTATCCAGAGCGACTTACAAATTGGAAAGTTCATACATATTCATCCTGGTCCCCCCGTGGGGAATGAACCCACAACCCTGGCGTTGCAAGCGCCATGCTCTACCAACTGAGCCACACGGGACCTGACGTTGAAAAACATCACCACAGCATGATACTGCCACCACCATGCTTCACCGAAGGGATGGTGCCAGGTTTCCTCCAGATGTGACACTTGGGATTCAGGCCAAAGAGTTCAATCTTGGTTTCATCAGATCAGAGAATCATGTTTCTCATGGTCAGTCTTTTAGGTGCATTTTGGCAAACTCCAAGCGGGCTGTCATGTACCTTTTACTGAGGAGTGGCTTCCGTCTGGCCACTCTACCATAAAGGCCTGATTGGTGGAGTGCTGCAAAGATGGTTGTCCTTCTGGAAGGTTCTCCCATCTCCACAGAGGAACTCTGGAGCTCTGTCAGAGTGACCATCGGGTTCTTGATCACCTCCTTGACCAAGGCCCTTCTCCCCTGATTGCTCTGTTTGGTGGGGTGGCCAGCTCTAGGAAAAGTATTGGTGGTTCTAAACTTCTTCCATTTAAGAATGGAGGCCACTGTGTTCTTGGGGACATTCAATGCTGCAAAAATGTTTTGGTACCCTTCCCCAGATCTGTGCCTCGACACAATCCTGTCTAGGAGCTCTACGGACAATTCCTTCGACCTCATGGCTTAATTTTTGCTCTGACATGCACTGTCAACTGTGGGACCTTATATAGACAGGTGTGTGCCTTTCCAAATCATGTCCAATCAATTGAATTTACCACAGGTAGACTCCAATCAAGTTATAGAAACAGCTCAAGGATGATCAATGGAAACGGGATGCACCTGAGCTCAATTGAGGCTCTGAATACTTATGTAAAGAAGGTATTTCAAATTTGAAATATGTATAAAAAAATTCAATGCAAATGTTTTCACTGTCATTATGGGGAATTGTGTGTAGATTGGATTTAATATAGATTTATTCATCATTTTAGAATAAGGCTGTAACAAAATGTGGAAAAAGTCAAAGGGTCTGAATACTTTCCGAATGCACTGTACATTTATACTAGCAGACACACAAAACCATATTTCTATGAACTGTCGTTGTGATTCTAATACAGCATAGACATCTGTGGATGATTGTCACGCAGATTACCACACCATTTTCTGCTTGAGTTGAAAATCCAAGTCGAATCAGAATCATTCATAATGTAAAACAGCCATGAAATGAGAGAACACACTTGTCCCAGTCTGTGTGATTGACTGTGCATGTGGTCTGCTTCTTGAGATGCATTGGCCTCAGTCATTGTGCCAAAGAAGTGGACCCCTGAGAATGAAATCACTGCCATTAAGACATTATTGTGCACTTGAACCTAACTGTATGGAGCTCCCAGCATTCCCTGCACTCAAACCAACCTCAACCGCAGTAGTGTGATAGACGTGACTGAATTTGAGCGGGTGTTCAGCACTGCTCAGAGAGCCCTCGACTGGGAACTATCGATTTCTCAAGAGCAAAGATTATTGCACACCGTTGATTCTGTTATGAAACAGAGAGAGAGTCTACAGAGAAACTAAACGTAATTACTTTTCGGAACAATAGAGACACCAAATCGAACAAAGAAAACAAAGGACGTTTCTCAATTTGTTGTCAGTGGGCTTCTAGTACATTCAAGACAGTTACACAGTCTTTCAAAACACTTTGCTCCAGATTGCGTCTCCAACAAAGATACCTTGATTATTTATTTCATGAGCCCCTGTATTGCCAATGAAAATGTGCATGTTTTCCCAGCCTTAAATCCATTTATCTTTTAAAATGGGGAGAAACACCAATATTGGCTCGAAATCGTTTTTTTTTTCAAAGGCTTCTTTGTTTTTGATCATTTGAAAGAGCTTGCAAGAGAGAAAATATTGTATTTCACAGTAATTCACGGAGAAGCGAGCCAGCTGTAGCCCAGTCTTGATTAGACGAGGCTCAAAACCTCTGCTGCCTGCTGTCTGGTCAATAATAATGTATCCTTGATTCAGCCCTACCCTCGTAAGCAGAGTGAATGTGAGATTACAGAGTCTGGCAACGCAAGATATAATAATGTTATTGTATAAACGACTGAAATAATTCCAATACAAATCATCCCATGGCAGGTCATCCCTGTGGTGTTCTGTAGTATGATAGGCCTATAAGATAAAACTGCCAAGAAGTGTAAAAAGCTACTGCAATACAGTGGAAAAACACTATTGGGCTCTTGATCAAACGTTGGGACAGGGGAGCATAATACTTTACCACAAAAAAAACTTCTGTAGGAAGTCAAACTTGACAACCCTCAAATATGTACACATATTTCCATATTCAGTTTGATAGATTTGTATAATCATTTCTGAATGGCTCGAGGCATCCACCGGGATCATCGCAACATAGGCTTGCTGATGCATCACAAACCAGACGGTCTGATCTGCCAATACGTTTGATGACAGTTCCCCACAGGAGACTGTCAACATCACAACACTGTATCCCCTAGCTGCAGCCTGTCACACAGAGAGAGGGGGAGAGATGGAGGGGKGGGGGGGGGGGGGGYGGAGAGGGAGTAAGACTGGGATGTATTCATCACGCCGACTCTGTCGTTTATTAAACGGAAGCAAACGGAACGAAACGGGGCGGGACCTACCTGAATTTTTCCAATGGAAAACTGTTGGTTTGCTCTGTTTTCTACCTTTTTTGTTCTTAAAAACGGTAAACGATTTCCGGAATGAATACGCCCCTGTTGTAGTTACAGCCTGTCAGAGGGTGAGGGATGGAGGTCGGGAGGAAATGTGAAGAGAGGGACAGAGGAGAAGGAGGAGAGGGAGGAAGCCTGTCGCATCTGACAGAAGGAACTGTCTCTCAGGGGTGTGTGAAGAAGAACAGCATTCTGAGGCACTCTGAGACCTGACCCCGAGACCCCTACAGTATCTGACATCCACACAGTCTGGCTAGGCGTAAGAGACAGTCACAACTGATTCCCTCTTTACATCCAGCAGCATCAGCACAACTATCTTTCCCCAAACTCAGAAAAAGTCAGGCAGGTATGTCACAGATTAGGATAGCACAGCTATCAGCAAAAACGTGTGTATTAAAGGGGTTCGTATACCAGGTAGAGTACTGGGGGCACCACATTTTTGTTAATTTTACAACTCGTGTTTTAAGTGGTAAATTGGTTTACACAGGAGTAAAATGTTACCAAATATCGTACATTTTCTCAAATATCTGAACAGCAAATCCCTCTTTTAACACAACTCACCTGAGCCTGTCCTCCTCCTTCTTCCTCAGCTTCATGTCCCTCTGCACCACCTTCAGCACGTGATCTGCCTCATTGTCCGTCAAGCCCGACAGGTCCAGCTTGCGCCCCATCTCTCCTGGCCTTGCCAACGCCACAGGGTACTGCTGCAGGGGGGCACTCGGGAGGCCGGGGCAGGGACAACCCTGCACAGGGGAGGAGGTAGAGGGGGTTTAGAGAGAGAAGTGGTGGAGACGGTCCATAACTGTGTCTATCAAGACTTTCTACATTAAATGTTCCAGCGGTTTTGTATTGTGTTATGTTGTACTGTTGTGTATTGATGACTAGGGATGCATGGAATCGGATGATATTAGCTAAAAATACCAACATCGGCCCGATGTCCAGTTTAACGCCAATGTGCAAAACCGATGTCAAAGCTGACCTGCATACCTATATAACGTAGGTAGATGACGTAATGACACCACGAAAAATATAGCCTAACCTAGCCCACAATGTCTGCTGTGTGGATCTATTTTGAAGTTTCAAAGGAAGATAACAAAAAGGCCATCTGCAACGTTTGTGCTGCTATTATTTCCCGAGGAGGGGAGAAAGTGAAATCCACAAACCTAACTACTCATTTGAAAGTGCATCACCCCCAGACGTTTAGCGACTACTTAGAACAAAAGCAGAAAAAAACTAAGCGCACACTTCCAACAACTAAACAAGTTCAAGTCGAGCAGTCATTTGAAAGAGTAAGAACATTTCAGCGAGACAACTCAAAGGCGAAATCCATTAAAGCCAAGATAATGGAATTCATTGCCCTTGACAATCAACCGTTCTCTGTCATGGATGATGTTGGCTTTCGCCGACTGGTCGAACACCTCGAGCCCCGGTACACACTACCAAGCAGGCACTATTTTTCAGATGTTGCCCTACCGGAGTTACACAGTATTGTTGAAACGTACATCCATGAGCTACTTGTCACTGCTATTAGCTTCACGACTGACATTTGGACCAGCGATGTCAGACCCATGAGTGTGCTGGTTCTCATACCGCTGCTGCCATTTTAATGGCATTTGAGAACATGTTTGAAACTTGTAAACATGAACACACTCCTAGCTCCATTCGAACAACTGACTTGAGAAATATGCTCATCAACTGCGTCTGCAGCAGACGTGATACCCTCTGTCATGGCATTGAAACGCCTGATCAACAAAATTGCCGACACAGACCGTGGTGTTGTAAAAGTTGCAAAAGTACACTACTAGAGGCTGTGAACAAGCGATTCGGTGGCATTCTCTCTGAGACTATTTACTGTGTCGCCACCATGCTCGGTACAAGGGCCGCTACGTCGATGCAGACAAGAAACAGGGTTTACGTGAAATGTTAGACACAGCTGGACAAGATGGAAACGGACACAGTGACAGTGCACACCGAGTAAGAGGACCCACAACAGAAGAGGTCTCTGACCTCCTCCCTATAGGTTGTCTCGTCGTTGTCGGTGATCAGGCCTACCACTGTTGTGTCGTCTGCAAACTTAATGATGGTGTTGGAGTCGTTGCTGGGCCATGGCAGTTGTGGGTGAACAGGGAGTACAGGAGGGGACTGAGCACGCACCCCTGGGGAGCTCCAGTGTTGAGGATAAAAGTCAGCTGTTTTCTGTCAACTTCAGATATAAATAAACAAATTTATCAAAAGGCATAGAAGGCAAGGGGTAAAAGTCTCATCGCTGAATTCCAACGCCGGCACCCAGGGTCAACCAGGTTATGCGCCCAGGTAGGACGCCAGGTGGCACCCTAGAGTGGGGGTAGTCCACCTTGATCTGTTTCACCGGTCTTTATGCTTGTCTCCACCCCTCTCCAGGTGTCGCCCATCTTCCCCATTATCCCCAGTGGATTTATACTGTGTTCTCTGTTTGTCTGTTGCCAGTTTTTGTTCGTTTGTTGTCAAGCCTACCAGCGGTTTTCCCCTTGCTCCTGTCTGTTTCTAGTTCCTGTTTTCTAGTTTTCCCAGTTTTGACCATTATGCTTGCCCTGAGTCTGCCTGCCATTCTGTACCTTTTAGACTCTGATCTGAATTACTGACCTCAACCTGCCCTTGACCTGTCGTTTTGCCTGCCTCCTGTTCTAGTTATAAACATGTGCTATTTTGACACACTTGCATCTGGGTCTTCCCTAAAACGTGATAATATCCTAGGCCTACTCTAAGCCACTATGAGCTTAGCGCTGCTTATGTTAAAATATAATGCATGTTAAAAGTGATATGACAAATCTTTACCAGGCAGGCTACTAGCCATAGACATCATATATGAAATTGGGATTATATTTGTATTTCTATGATTACACACCTAGACTATAAAAAAAAGTTGCGAACTTGGGTGTCCAGTACGTTAAGATTAATCTACTACTTTCCCCCGCGCATAAGGCACAAACTAACATACAGTGGGGAGAACAAGTATTTGATACACTGCTGATTTTGCAGGTTTTCCTACTTACAAAGCATGTAGAGGTCTGTAATTTTTATCATAGGTACACTTCAACTGTGAGAGACGGAATATAACAAAAATCCAGAAAATCACATTGTATGATTTTTAAGTAATTCATTTGCATTTTATTGCATGACATAAGTATTTGATCACCTACCAACAAGTAAGAATTCCGGCTCTCACAGACCTGTTAGTTTTTCTTTAAGAAGCCCTCCTGTTCTCCACTCATTACCTGTATTAACTCGCACTTGTTTGACATCGTTACCTGTATAAAAGACACCTGTCCACACACTCAATCAAACAGACTCCAACCTCTCCACAATGGCCAAGACCAGAGAGCTGTTAAGGACATCAGGGGTAAAATTGTAGACCTGCACAAGGCTGGGATGGGCTACAGGACAATAGGCAAGAAGCTTGGTGAGAAGGCAACCCCGTTTGGCGCAATTTTAGAAAATGGAAGAAGTTGAAGATGACAGTCAATCACCCTCGGTCTGGGCTCCATGCAAGATCTCACCTCGTGGGGCATCAATGATCATGGGAATGTGAGGGATCAGCCCAGAACTACACGGAAGGACCTGGTCAATGACCTGAAGAGAGCTGGGACCACAGTCTCAAAGAAAACCATTAGTAACACACTACGCCGTCATGGATTAAAATCCTGCAGCGCACGCAAGGTCCCCCTGCTCAAGCCAGCGCATGTCCAGGCGTCTGAAGTTTGCCAATGACCTCTGGATGATCCAGAGGAGGAATGGGAGAAGGTCATGTGGTCTGATGAGACAAAAATAGAGCTTTTTGCTCTAAACCTACTGCCGTGTTTGGAGGAATAGAAGGATGAGTACCACCCAAGAACACCATCCAACGTGAGCATGGAGGTGGAAACATCATTCTTTGGGGATGCTTTTCTGCAAAGGGGACAGGACGACTGCACCGTATTGAGGGGAGGATGGATGGGGCCATGTATCGCGAGATCTTGACCACAACCTCCTTCCCTCAGTAAGAGCATTGAAGATGGGTCGTGGCTGGGTCTTCCAGCATGACAACGACCCGAAACACACAGCCAGGGCAACTAAGGAGTGGCTCCGTAAGAAGCATCTCAAGGTCCTGGAGTGCCTAGCCAGTCTCCAGCTGACCCATAGAAAATCTTTGGAGGGAGCCGAAAGTCCGTATTGCCCAGCGACAGCCCCGAACCTGAAGGATCTGGAGAAGGTCTGTATGGAGGAGTGGGCCAAAATCTTGCTGCAGTGTGTGCAAACCTGGTCAAGAACTACAGGAAACGTATGATCTCTGTAATTGCAAACTAAGGTTTCTGTCAAATATGTCGTTCTGTCTTTTCTGATGTATCAAATACTTATGTCATGCAATAAAATGCAAATTAATTACTTAAAAATCATACAATGTGATTTTCTGGATTTTTGTTTTAGATTCCTTCTCTCACAGTTGAAGTGTACCTATGATAAAAATTACAGACCTCTACATGCTTTGTAAGTAGGAAAACCTGCAAAATTGTCAGTGTATCAAATACTTGTTCTCCCCACTGTACATGCACACAAACACACATTTCAATGAAGGAGTTCACACTGTATGTAGAGCACCCTCCTGAAAATATGTCCTTCAAATGCCAGTATTACACTGTGAAGCTAATCTATTCCCAGACAAACAAAAGTTCTGAATGTCACTGCAAACACGCACACACACTGCTCGACAGTGGTGTAAAGTACTTAAGTAAAAATACTTTAAAGTACAACTTAAGTAGTTTTTGGGGTATCTGTACTTTACTATTTATATTTTTGCCTACTTTTACTTCACTACATTCCTAAAGAAAATAATGTACTTTTTACTCCATACATTTTCCCTGACACCCAAAAGTACTGGTCCAACTCACACACTTATCAAGAGAACATCCCTGGTCATCCCTACTGCCTCTGATCTGGCAGACTCACTAAACACAAATGCTTCGTTTGTAAATTAATCTGAGTGTTGGAGTGTGCACCTGACTATCCGTCAATAAAAATACATTTTAAAAATAGTGCCATCTGGTTTGATTAATACAGGGAATTATAAATGGTTTATACTTTTACTATTGATACTTACAGTTGAAGTCGAAAGTTTACATAGACTCCAACATAAGTGTTTAAAACTTGTTTTTCAACCACTCCACAAATTTCTTGTTAACAAACTATAGTTTTGGCAAGTCGGTTAGGACATCTACTTTGTGCTTGACACAAGTAATTTTTCCAACAAATGTTTACAGATTATTTCACTGTATCACAATTCCAGTGGGTCAGAAGTTTACATACACTAAGTTGACTGTACCTTTAAACAGCTTGGAAAATTCCAGAAAATTATGTCATGACTTTAGAAGCTTCTGATAGGCTAATTGACATAATTTGAGTCATTTGGAGGTGTACCTGTGGATGTATTTCAAGGCCTACCTTCAAACTCAGTGCCTCTTTGCTTGACATCATGGGAAAATCAAAAGAAACCTCAGAAAAAAAGCATAATGTTGTGGGGGTGCTTTGCTGCAGGAGAGACTGGTGCACTTCACAAAATAGATTGCATCATGAGGGAGGAAAATTATGTGGATATATTGAAGCAACATCTCAAGACATCAATCAGGAAGTTAAAACTTGGTTGCAAATGGGTCTTCCAAATGGACAGTGACCCCAGTCATACTTCTAAAGTTGTGGCAAAACAGCTTAAGGTCATCAAAGTCAAAGTATTGGAGTGGCCATCACAAAGCCCTGACCTCAATCCTATAGAAAATTTGTGGGCAGAACTGAAAAAGTGTGTGCGAGCATGGAGGCCTACAAACCTGACTCAGTTACAKCAGCTCTGTCAGGAGGAATGGGCCAAAACTCACCCAACTTATTGTGGGAAGCTTGTGGGAGGCTACCCGAAGTGTTTGGTCCAAGTTAAACAATTTAAAGGCAATGCTACCAAATACTAATTGAGTGTATGTAAACTTCTGACCCACTGGGAATGTGATGAAATAAATAAAAACTGAAATAAATAATTCTCTCTACTCTTACTCTGACATTTCACATTCTTAAAATAAAGCGGTGATCCTAACTGACCTAAGACAGGGAATTTTTACTAGGATTAAATGTCAGGAATTGTGAAAAACTGAGTTTAAATGTATTTGGCTAAGGTGTATGTAAACTTCTGACTTCAACTGTAAGTACATTTTAGAAATTCCATTTACTTGTGATACTTAAATATATTTAAAACCAAATACTCAAATCGTATTTTACTCAGAGACTTTCAATTCTGAGTCATTTTCTAATAAGACATCTTTACTTTTACTCAAGTATGACAGTTTAGTACTTTTCCCACCAATGCTGCTCGACTTGGGCTGGAGCACACCGGTCGTGCGTTCCAGCACCTTAAATGATCTACTACTTGAGTTCCTGCACCTCTTATAGAATATTAGCATAAAAGCCCCTGCACCTAACACTGCACCAAATACCCAAGTTTCAGACTCCTAATTATCCTTACACCTCTGAAGACTAGCCACTTCCATAACACCCAAAAGTTGGTTTCTCCTTCCACCGATTGTAGGATAGAACCCCTACATTACTGGGGTGCTAATTATTTCATGAAATCAAGAGAAGGCCAAGTGTTTACTATATAAAAATGCTTTTATTTGTAAAAAAAAATATATATATATTTTTTTTTAAACAAAATTGGTCAAAAGTCCAATTATAAAATACAACATCTCTAATTAATTACAAATAAGTGTACAAGATAACATAACAAATACAAATCTAAAAGTAATTAAAAAGTTAAATTAAATAACCCAAAATACAATTGCACTGCATTGCCTGTTTTATCTGTTTTTATCATGACTTCTCAATACTGAGTTTCTACTTCTTATCATTAAAGATTTTCTGACTTACATGTACACACTCAGAAACAGGCCATTTTAAGCAGTGTGAATATAGCTTAAAACAGTACTGGCACCCAAAATGAGTACCGGCACCTATTGCTAAGTCAAGCACAGTGAATGGAGAAAAAAAAATACTTCCAATACCTCCATCTCCTAATGTCCACAGTGGGAAAGTGTCCTGGCATTTTCTATTGTATATCCCACTCTGAAGGTTGCAATACCATGCTGTTCTTTCCTTGTATTTCTGCCTGATTGGAACCTGCTTTCTGAACACAAATTTTCTGAGTCCTGTTCAGATGCACATGTGTGGCTTCAAGGCACCCCGTGGTACAATACCTGTGTCCCTCCTGATAAAAAAAGAATCGTGGTGATGACAGAGAGAGCAAGGGGAGAATACAGTCCAAGGCCATCAATCGTCCTACCCCTGGCTCTGGACTTCCTCTAGCTGATTGCTCGGTCTCTGACGTACAGACGGAGAAAAGAACAGCGCTATTTGGTCTATTGTACTGTATCTGCCTTGGGGAGGGCCATATAGGTAGGTAGGTAGGTAGGTAGTACAGTCGTAGGCTGCATCCCAAATGGCACCCTATTCCCTACATAGTGCACTCCTTTTGACCAGGGCCCAAAATACAATTACTGTATAGACTAGAGGGAAAATGCATCATTACTCACAACCCACAGGGGGAGGCAATTATTCAGTCCTGCTTTTTGTAGCCATGTCAAGGACAGTGGGTGGAGGGCATCAATTACGCCAGTGTGTGTGTTTGAGTGTGTGCGTGTGTCAGTGCGCATCTGCTCGCCGCGGTGACTCAGAGATTTAGGCTCCGTGGAAGCCACCGTTCACACTCCCCACAAGACTGTTTCCATTGATGATGCATTCCTGAATCCAGCAGCACAGTGGGATGTGTGAGTTACACACAGTTTGCGTCCCAAATGGGTCAAAAGTAGTGCACTATGTAGGGAATAGGGTGCCATTTCAAATCAAAGTTTATTTGTCACGTGCGCCGAATACAACAGGTGTAGATCTTACAGTGAAATGCTTACTTACAGGCCCCAACCAATAGTGCGAAAAAAAGGTATATGTGTGTGTGTAAGTAAAGAAATAAAACAACAGTAAAAAGACATTTGAAAATAAGAGTAGCTAGGCAGACACCGGTTTGTCAGGCTGATTGAGGTAGTATGTACATGTAGGTATGGTTAAAGTGACTATGCATATGGTGAACAGAGAGTAGCAGTAGTGTAAAAAAGAGGGGTTGGCGGGTGGTGGGACACAATGCAGATAGCCCGGTTAGCCAATGTGCGGAAGCACTGGTTGGTCGGCCCAATTGAGGTAGTATGTACATGAATGTATAGTTAAAGTGACTATGCATATAAGATAAACAGAGAGTAGCAGCAGCGTAAAAGAGGGGTTGGGGGGGGCCACACAATGCAAATAGTCCGGGTAACCATTTGGTTACCTGTTCAGGAGTCTTATGGCTTGGGGATAAAAACTGTTGAGAAGCCTTTTTGTTCTAGACTTGCCACTCCGGTACCGCTTGCCATGCGGTAGTAGAGAGAACAGTCTATGGCTGGGGTCTTTGACAATTTTTAGGGCCTTCCTCTGACACCGCCTGGTGTAGAGGTCCTGGATGGCAGGCAGCTTTGCCCCAGTGATGTACTGGGCCGTACGCACTACCCTCTGAAGTGCCTTGCGGTCGGAGGCCGAGCAATTGCCGTACCAGGCAGTGATGCAACCGGTCAGGATGCTCTCGATGGTGCAGCTGTAAAACCTTTCGAGGATCTGAGGACCCATGCCAAATCTTTTCAGTCTCCTAAGGGGGAATAGGTTTTGTCGTGCCCTCTTCACGACTGTCTTGGTGTGCTTGGACCATGTTAGATTGTTGGTGATGTAGACGCCAAGGAACTTGAAGTGCTCAACCTGCTCCACTACAGCTTCCCTTTGTAGTCTGTAATGGTTTGCAAGCCCTGCCACATCCGACGAGCGTCAAAGTCGGTGTAGTACGATTTCATCTTAGTCCTGTATTGATGCTTTGCCTGTTTGATGGTTCGTCGGAGGGCATAGGGGGATTTCTTATAAGCTTCCGGGTTAGAGTCCCGCTCCTTGAAAGCGGCAGCTCTACCCTTTAGCTAATGTGTTGTATTGGATTTGCCCCAAACATAACACTTTGTATTCAGGACAAAAAGCTTAATTGCTTTGCCACATTTTCTGCGGTATTAATTCAGTGCCTTGTTGCAAACAGGATGCATGTTTTGGAATATTTTTATTCCATACAGACTTCCTAATTTTCACTCTGTCAATCAGGTTAGTATTGTGGAGTAACTACAATGTTGTTGAGCCATCCTCAGTTTTTTTCCTATCACAGCCATTAAACTCTGTAACTGTTTTAAAGTCACCATTGGCCTCATGGTGAAATCCCTGAGAGGTTTCCTTCCTTCAATTGAGTTAGGAAGGATGCCTGTATCTTAGTAGTGACTGTAAGGGGTGCGTAACCGGTGGCAGGGAAGTCAGACGCAGGAGAGCAGAACTAAGTAATAGCCGAAGCAGTTTAATAGCAAAACCAACGGCATAAAGAGTAACAAGTCATGGGTACAAAACCTGTCGCGCACCAGTCAACATGTGCACAAGCACTTACAATAAACAATCCCACACAAAGACATGGGGGGGAACAGAGGGTTAAATACACAACAAGTAATTGAGGGAATTGAAACCAGGTGTGAGGAAAAACAAGACAAAACAAAAAATGGATCGATGATGGCTAGAAGACCGGCGAGGCTGACCGCCGCCCGAACAAGGAGAGGACCCGACTTCGGCGGAAGTCGTGATAGTGACTGGGTGTATTGATACACCATCCAAAGTGTAATTAATAATTTCATCATGCTCAACGGGGAATTCAATGTCGGCTTTTTTTCATTTTTACCCATCTACCAATAGGTGCCATTCTTTGCGAGACATTGGAAAACCTCCCTGATCTTTGAGGTTGAATCTGTGTTTGAAATTCACTGCACTGAGGGACCTTACAGATAATTGTAGGTATGGCGTACAGAGATGAATGAGGTAGTCGTTCAAAAATCTTGTTAAACACCGTTATTGCACACAGAGTGAGTCCATTTATGCTTGCCATAACAACGGTGTTGAAGACATTTCAGATTCTTCATTTTTCATTCATTTGTAAATATTTTGAAATAATAATTACACTTTGACATTATGGGGTATTGTGAGTAGGCCAGTCACAAAAATAATACTTATGTATATTAGATATTTCTGTATTTAATTTTCAATAAATTTGCAAAAATGTCTAAAACCATGTTTTCACGTTGTTGTTATGCGTTGTTCTGTGTAGATGAGTGAGAAAAACAAAACAATTCAATCATTTTAAATTCAGGATGTAACACAACAAAATGTTTTTAAAAAGTCAAGGGGTGTGAGTACTTTCTGAAAGCACTGTATTTAACAAAACTGAGGGAGATTTGACTGTAATTCTGTTAACAATCTTTGCATCTACACAGTTCTTCCATTATTTGTTTTTGTGAAATGATCTGCGTAAATAGTTAAAAGTAGTCCTTGGGCATAGAGTTCTATGTTTTTTTTAAACTTGAAATAAAATGGTTTTGGTTTCACATAAAGAACCAGTCAAAAGTTTGGACACATCTACTCATTCATGGGGTTTTTAAAAAAAATTTTTTAACAATTTTCTCCATTGTAGAATAATTGTGAAGACATCAAAACGATGAAATCATGTAGTAAACAAAACAAAGTGCTAAACAAATCAAAATATATTTCAGATTTTATATTCTTCAAAGTAGCCACCCTTTGCCTTGATGACAGCTTTTCACACTCTTGGCAATCTCAACCAGCTTCACCTGGAATGCTTTTCCAACAGTCTTGAAGGAGTTCCCACATATGCTGAGCACTTGTTGGCTGCTTTTCCTTCACTCTGCGGTCCAACTCATCCCAAACCATCTCAAAAGGTTGGGTGATTGTGGAGGCCAGGTCAACTGATGCAGCAGTCCATCACTCTCCTTCTTGGTCAAATAGCCCTTACACAGCCTGGAAGTGTGTTTTGGGGCATTGTCCTGTTGAAAAACAAATGGTAGTCCTACTAAGTGCAAACCAGATGGGATGGCGTATCGCTGCAGAATGCAGTGGTAGCCATGCTGGTTAAGTATGCCTTGAATTCTAAATAAATCACAGACAGTTTCAACAGCAAAGCACCCCCACACCATCACACCTTCTCCTCCTCCATGCTTCACGGTGGGAACCACACATGCGGAGGTCATCTGTTCACCTACTCCGCGTCTCACAAAGACACAGCGCTTGGAACCAAAAATCTCAAATTTGGACTCATCATACCAAAGGACAGATTTCCACCGGTTAAAGGTCCATTGTTTTTGTTTCTTGGCCCAAGCAAGTCTCTTCTTATTATTGGTGTCCTTTAGTAGTGGTGTCTTTGCAGCAATTGGACCATGAAGGCCTGATTCACGCAGTCTGCTCTGAACAGTTTGATGTTGAGATGTCTGTTACTTGAACTCTGTGAAGCATTTATTTGGGCTGCGATTTCTGAGGCTGGTAACTCTAACTTATCCTCTACAGCAGAGGTAACTCTGGGTCTTCCTTTCCTGTGGCGGTCCTCATGAGAGCCAGTTTCATCATAGCGCTTGATAGTTTCTGCGACTGCACTTGAAGAAACTTTAAAGTTATTGATATTTGATATATTTACTGACCTTCATGTCTTAAAGTAATGATGGACTGTTGTTTCTCTTTGCTTATTTGAGCCATTCTTGCCATAATATGGACTTGGTATTTTACCCAATAGGGCTATCTTCTGTATACCACCCCTACCTTGTCAACACTACTGATTGGCTCAAACGCATTAAGAACGAAAGAAATTCCACAAATTAACAAGGCACACCTGTTAATTGAAATGGATTCCAGGTGACTAACTCATGAAGTTGGTTGAGAGAATGTCAAGAGTGTGCAAAGCTGTCATCAAGGCAAAGGGTGGCTAATTTTGAAGAATCTCAAATATAAAATATATTTTGATTTGTTTAACACTTTTTTGGTTACTACATTATTCCATGTGTTATTTCATAGTTTCTATGTCTTCACTATTATTCTATAATGTAGAAAATAGTGAAAATAAAGAAAAACCCTGGAATGATTCCTTTACTGTGGAATTGCCCTAGTTTTACATCACCAATACATGGATAGCCTAACCCGAACTAATGAGTCATCAACACAGACACCATCAATCCCACAATGCAACTCCTCATTGGGGGGTTCACGTTTTTTTCCCTTGACATGGTAAAAAAAACTCAAGCCTAGATTGCTAACTTTTTTCTAATTGGCAGACAGAAACTAGAGTCCATGAGAACTTGGTCTAATAGAATTGCACCGATTGGCCTACAGGGGGCACTGTTATAAGCATTCTCACTTAAAAACCATTCTCACATATCCACCGCCCCGTTTGACAGAGACTTGAAACTTTGTATGTACATGTCTTTACTCATGCTGAAAAAATGTGGCTTCTTTTTTGAAAACCTTTCCCAATAACAACACATTCAGTACGTAGGCCCTTGGTATATTTCTTAATTTAGTTTGAGAAAAGATAAGGGATTGGTTTAGAGATGGCTGAGAAATGTATAAGTCAGGAAATCTGATTTTGTGTGTCCATTTAAACCCTTTGAAAAACCACTTCACAATGGCCTATCAACTTGAAACGGTTTAGGGTATCAAAGACATTACCACGATACACCATGTTAACTTTGGCATTGATATCTTAAAAAAGAAGGCAACTATTAATGATTCACTTTTTGGACTATGTAACGCTAATGCTTAAAATATTCCTAACAAATCTGACTAAAAGTTAGATTCACTCTAAATTTGTTTTTTGGACTCATCACAATAATAATCATAGATGTATTTTATATTGCGCTTGTCATTACAAAGAGAATCTAAAAGACGCTGTAAAAACAACAAAAAATGAATGTAGAGATTTGGCAGGTCTTGGGTGATGGTATTCCACAGCTTCAGATGATAAGGTGTTGTTCAGCCAGTCAGACAAATCAACAATCTGATTTTACATGTCCATTTAAACCACTGTAAATCCACTCCACAGTGGCCTATCAACTTGAAACTTGTCATCGCTATCATGGACATCACTAAGATTAACCACATTGAATTTGGTATTGATATAAAAAAAGGAAACCATTCACAACTCATTATTTGCATATGTAACGCTAATGCTCAAAATCATCCGCAATCCTCATCTCCTCATGAACCATGAGCCAGATTCACTCTAGATTTTGTATTTAGACTCATGATTGCACAAAGGAAGACAGTTCCTACATGATAGGCTTGCTTTGTTATCCAACTGATCTTGTGTCCTTTCGGTCATCCTGTGAACCCCGTTCATTGCTGCTCGCAGCTATATTTATCTAGTGTTTCAATTGATGCTTTCTCTTTAAGTAAACAAACAATGCTAGTTGTTGTTCAGCCTTGACTTCACTGGCCTTTGTGTGTGTGACTAAATGAGAGACAATAATAACAACATGTGTATTGAGAGCATATGTATTGAATAGATACAGTATGTAACAGCAACATACAGGCCAGGATTGTGGATACCGGATGGAACTGGGTCAGACTGAAGAACATCTCAGCTGAGGATGTCCAAGGTTAGGAGTGTATGCTATTCTTCAGAGACAGAAACCGACACACTCAAATGGAAATTCACACATACATCGACACGGGTACATCCATCCACCCACCCACCCACACACGATATTATGCAGACCTACTAACACATTGTGACATGAAACCACACACTGACAACCTTATTGTATGTTGGCTAGGCTGTCTGTTACATACAGTAATGGTGTCAATGCAACCCAGCTAGGGCTCCACAGCAGATTAATGCATAACAAGCAGGCCTGTGAGCTCAAAGGGCAGGGGCAGCCAAGCACTAAATTAACTGCTTGTTTTAGCCTCTCGGAGACTAGCTTAAGGATCAGTGCTTACCCTCAACCAGAAGGGAGAGAACAGCTCTCACTATCTGCATCCGCAATGACACCCTTACTGTAAATAGTGCACTACTTTAGACAAGGGCCCAAAGGGCTCTGGTCAAAATAAGTGCAATATGGAGGGTAATATAGTGCCATTTGTTACGCATCCACTGAGTGAGAAGGAAATTTGAATTCTAAAATGTATCTTATGAATAAAATGAAAGGACTTAGCCACTTGAAGTTTATCCATTGGCCTATGATGTGTGACGAATAGCAAGGTTCTGTGCTTTCAGGGTTAATGCTGGAGATAGAGGGTGTGAAAACAACTGAATAGATAGATGGCACCCTATTCCCTATATAGTGCACTACTTTTCACCAGAGCCAAGCACTATGGGAATTAGGGTGCTATTTCGGACCTATTCTGGGCCCTGTACGTCGGAACGCAGGTTTCAGGTTGGGAAGAACACCTGATCATTTGTCACTGTCTTACATCGTATCACACCCTGCGCATTCCTCCCAATTACCACCCTCTATAGTCGGCAGCAAGGTGAGAATAAGCTGCATTGTATTCGCAACCTTCTCGCACCGCAGTATCCAACGGTTTCTGTGAATAAACTACTGTGTAACTGCTGATGACATCCTTTGACACAAAAACACCTTTCACCAAATACATGTGAATTAAAAAGGAGACAGGATCGTAGAATGTTAACATCAACATAACACACCATACAGGTGTATAATAGCCTATAATACACATTGATAGCCTATCAGATGTACACAATGTGGCATATTGATGTTAATTATTGTGAGTAGCCAATTGTTAACCTAGAGTAGGATATTGTTGAATTTAAAGACAATATCTCGCCAATCAAAGATAGACATAGACAGGTGCAGTAGTATAATAAGGCCTGTTTTTTTAATGTGTCCATAAGATAATAACACTTAGCATTTTGCAGTCTGTATTGTCATACATTGTCACACATCACCTTGCTGACCAACAGGTGAGAACAATGGCATCACTAAGTCTAGGCATCACAGATACCACTGTCTGCAGCCAACTCTCAGTATGCATGCTTGCTTTGCTTATATTAAGGCTCCAAAGTATACATAATGGGATATAATATTACATTAGTAATATAACTTCCACCAGTCCCCCAGTCCAGACACGCCCCCTGAAGGTATGACTGCAAGCGGTCACTTTTTGGCAGCCTGACACACATCACATTCTTCCACTGATCTAAATCCCCCCCAATCCGCTCTCGTGACTCACTCTCACGCGTATGCATTCATTGCCATGGTTTTGACCTAGGCTACACCTCCTTGCACCGTCAGAGGCATCCAAACACTTGTTTACAATTACCTATATTAGCCTGCATATTACCGCTGCATCATGCATCCTGAAATTGACCATGTTGTGCCTGATATGTCGCATTTACACCGATTGCCAGGTCTCTTTATGCATGTTGCATGAATGAGATTAGATGTATATGGCTATAACTACATTGACATTTAAATCAGGGTGTAATCTACGCAATCTTGTTTTGTCAGATCGAACCTCGTGAATTCAATTGCTGCAGTGCAGCTATCCATCCATTGAAACACATTATCAATGGCATGCATCAACATCAGTGAACAACATGCATAACAGGTGGCGTTGATAAACGAATGTGGTGAGGGGATTGCGGTCCCCGCTATGTGGTGTCGCCTTTATCAGAAAACAGGCTAAAAACAGGCTAATGAATAAAAAAACATGTCATATCTGTCCATATGGATAGGCTATAACGAGGTAAACAAACGTATAGATAGGCCTATCATGCAAGGTAGCCTCTGTCTATCTATTTCTCAACAAGGACAAAGTTCATTTCAATCTTGAATCTGGGCATTCTTAATTTTGGTGAATGCTACTTGCGATCATATCGCAAAGGTAGACTATAATAACTGAAAAAGGAGAAATTGAATTGATAATCGATCACTTACACGAGATCAATGGGCGCCGGATGACCGCCAGCTACAGACTCCAAATAGAGCGCTCTCCCAGACACACAGCGTGGGAGGATGCGTTCAGATAAGTGCACAAGGGTAACCTTCCTTCAGATATGTCTCTCAGATACTTTGACTGCCTTGCCTTCAGGTTATTGTCCCTACGCAGCGGTTGCAGCATGCACCGTTGAAGAGTCACGAGGTTTGAATTACAGTGAGAGGGCGCAGACCCGCTGAGGTGAGAATTTACATATATTTGTTCTCCTTGTGTTTCAAAAATATCTGGGTAGCAATTAACTGGAAAGATAACAAGGCGCACCTCGTTCTCGGTGTCTCTGTCATGCAACGCAGTGAGATCCAGCTGCTGATTCCATCCTCTTGTCAGCACCTGGGCATGCTGTGAGATAGCCAATCAGAGAGCCTCAAGCCGACACCGGTACTCGAGGAGGCAGCGCGAGCCCTGCAAAGGCAGAATTAACTCGCGCGGGGAGTTCATTCATAACGCTACTGGCACTCTGTTGAGATGTGCGTGAAGAGACAAAGGCATGGTAAACTAATTAGACATGCAGTATCTCTTTGTCTCTCTTGCTGCCCGCTGGATCAAAGAACTCAATTAACACGAAATGAATATACAATTCTGCTGTGTAGGCTGGATGGTGAGCTGATAACATTCATTGGACTTTGCTTTAGAAATCAAGGGGGGCAGTGCATATTCTCCATTCAAATGCAAATTAAGCCTGTTCTTTAAAGACCCTATTTCTATCTAGTTTACCATTCTGCCATGCATGCAACCCTGAACAAACTGATGAGTAGGCTATAGAAAATTTGAAACTTTCATATTGTAGCAACCCGCCACAGTTGGCGGAGTGGCGTGGAGGGGGGTTGGGCAGGGGGATGGAGCATTGGAATTTAAGACCAGGATTAGCCATTGTTCTCTCTCTTACGTCTGGGCTTCACAAGAGAAGGTCACGGTTGGCTTGTGGGGTATCTTTCGTTTATTTGGCGTGGGCTACGGCCAAACAGTAGCCTGTGTAAAGTTGGGTTAATAAACCGTCAATTCGTAAACTCAACCCTCTGGACAATTGTTCCTTTATGATCTAGTCAGGTCATTACAATATTATGCAAAGAAGTAATTTAGAAGTTCAACAACTCAGTCTGTTCAAGCCAACTCCCAATGATAAATAACTGTGTCTTTACCAACCAAAACCTCATAAATCTGGATAAACATTTAACATTCTACTATTTGGCCTCATCAAGTGGGGAGCAGAGTCAGTGTGTCAACATAGATTTTCCCTCTGCTCTGAAAACATCACCATCTCAGCATAAACAATCGTTGTTCCTGCTGAATCAGGGCTTGGCACATAAACCCTCAGCAATGGATTGAGACGCAGGGTGGGGGGTGAGCAGTGGCTGGGGTGGTGTGCAGAGATCTGGACAGAAGCCACAAAGGAGCCTGAGGAGAAGGTGGAGGCTTTGTCTCGTTATCAACGCTTGATCTGGTAGGAAAGTGCTGAGGAGAGCAATGTAGTGGAGAAAAAGAAGGAAGACAGCAAAGCACTTTTGATTTCAGCAAAGAGAACAGCATGAATAAGATCCGGCCCATTTCCTCCTCCACTCTCTGACACTCAAAACAGACAGACAGCTATGGTGCCTTACACAGATTAGATGTCCCTGTGGGGACCTCTGGGGACTTTTCTTCACTCTCTGTGTTCAAACTAGTATTACAGACTTTCAACACAAATGGAGAGTACTACACACAATCAAATAAGTTAACGCTGACAAATATACTGTGCTTTGGATGGAAGCCTATCCTGGACCTCCAAATGAATAAAGTGGAGTGACAGAACTTTCTATTTCATCCCAGATATACTGTAGGTTCCTGTCTATACCTGTCTGCTTATGTACCCTCTGAGGCAAGACTAAACAGTTAAAACACCAAACCAAGGGTGCAGATTACTTCATTTTATTTTAGAATAAAAATATTTTAATATGTTTAAATGAAATGTAAATACAATGTATCATGATGCATTTAAAAGTAATAACTGACAAAAAATATACAATTCACATTCATGTTTTGCATTGGATCTCTTCTTCATATCAAATTTAACAGAAGAACTCACAATTAATCACTAGCATTGTAGAAGTCCTTCATGTAGACCTGAACCTCTATGAATCGTCAGGACTAGTCATTTTGAAGATCTTTAAAGGATCCACAATTAATGTGTTCCAAAAATCACTTGTCTGGGACAGAGCGTCTTTATTACAGCCACTTTATTACATTCTCAGAAATAATTCATATTAGCTTCCAGTGAGTGTATGAAAAATATTGCAGCAAATGGGAAGAGATAGGAAAGTTCATTAACTTCTGTTGAATACCATCTACTTTATTTCCTTTGAGGACCAACTACAGTAGTTATCATCACATTAGCATTTGAATAATGAACACTAGATTGTCACCATCAACATTCTGTCATTACAATGGTTGTTAGGCCGAGATATACAAATCCAAATGGATTAATTGACATGGAGAATCTTTCACAGTGTACAGATACAAATCTGCTCATTACATTACTAACTACAACAGACTAAAATCCTGTTCAGTGGGTGTTCTGGTACATCAAGGTGCCTCATGCTAGAGCAGGGATTGTCAACTGATGGGACGCAGGGCCAAATACGTCCCACGGCTGAATTTATTTTGCCCCCCAAAGTTGAGACGCAAAATTATTTTAATTTAGGAAATCTATTCCAAAGTATTTCCACTCATAAATAGAGCAACTAGCTCTCTGTCTCAATTCAGAATAAGACGTTCATCCATGTTTCTCAAATGTCAAATTTAGAAGTTGAGTGTTTAAGGTGAAGTTTAAACATTAACTCAGTATTTTTAAGGTTAGGGATGAGTTTAGGCATTAACTTAAATCTTTTAAGGTAAGGATTAAGGTTTGTGATAGACTTAAAATTAAAACTTTAAATCGCTGGATTTGAACTCGCAACCTTTGGAATCAGAGGCAGGGTAAAGTTTAGGCATTAACTCTGAAATCTCTATTTTAAATATATTTTTAAAAGATGTGTATATATACACTACCGTTCAAAAGTTTGGGGTCATTTAGAAATGTCCTTGTTTTTGAAAGAAAATCACATTTTATGTCCATTAAAATAACATCAAATTGATCAGAAATACAGTGTAGACATCGTTAATGTTGTAAATTACTATTGTAGCTGGAAACGGCTGATTTTTTTATGGAATATCTACATTGGCATACAGAGGCCCATTATCAGCAACCATTACTCCTGTGTTTCAATGGCAAGTTGTGTTAGCTAATCCAAGTTTATCATTTTAAAAGGCTAATTGATCATTAGAAAACCCTCTTGCAATTATGTTAGCACAGCTGAAAACTGTTGTTCTGATTAAAGAAGCAATAAAACTGGCCTTCTTTAGACTAGTTGAGTATCTGGAGCATCGGCATTTGTGGGTTCGATTACAGGCTCAAAATGGCCGGAAACAAAAAACTTTCTCCTGAAACTCCTCAGTCTATTCTTGTTCTGAGAAATGAAGGCTATTCCATGCGAGAAATTGCCAAGAAACTGATGATCTCGTACAACGCTGTGTACTACTCCCTTCACAGAACAGCGCAAACTGGCTCTAACCAGAATAGAAGAGGAGTGGGAGGCCCCGGTGCACAACTGAGCAAGAGGACAAGTACATCTAGTTTGAGAAACAGACACCTCACAAGTTCTCAACTGGCAGCTTCATTAAATCGTACCCGCAAAACACCAGTCTCAACGTCAACAGTGAAGAGGCGACTCCGGGATGCTGGCCTTCTAAGCAGAGTTCCTCTGTCCAGTGTCTGCGTTGTTTTGCCCATCCTATCCATCCATTTATTTTTATTGGCCAGACTGAGATATGGCTTTTTCTTTGCAACTCTGCCTAGAAGGCCAGCATCCCGGAGTCACCTCTTCGCTGTTGACATTGAGACTGGTGTTTTGCGGGTACTATTTAATGTACTTTTACTTTTTTACAACATTAACGATGTCTACACTGTATTTCTGATCAATTTGATGTAATTTTAATGGACAAAAAATGTGCTTTTCTTTCAAAAACAAGGACATTTCTAACTGACCCCAAACTTTTGAACAGTAGTGTATATGTATGCGCATTTGTATGTATGTGTATGTATATATATGTATATGTATATGAATATATGTATGTATATATATGTACAGTACCAGTCAAAAGTTTGGACACACCTACTCATTCAAGGGTTTTTCTTTATTTTTACTATTTTCTACATTGTAGAATAATAGTGAGACATCAAAACTATGAAATAACACATATGGAATCATGTAGTAACCAAAAAATTGTTAAACAATTCTAAATATCATTTATTTGAGATTCTTCAAAGTAGCCACCCTTTGCCTTGATGATAGCTATGCACACTCTTGGCATTATCTCAACCAGCTTCATGAGGTAGCCACCTGGAATGCATTTCAATTAACAGTTGTGCCTTGTTAAAATCAAATTCGTGGAATTTCTTTCCTTCTTAATGCGTTTGAGCCAATCAGTTGTATTGTGACAAGGTAGCGGTGGTATACAGAAGATAGCCCTGAGAGTAACGACAGTCCATCATTACTTTAAGACATGAAGGTCAGTCAATACATCAAATCTCAATAACTTTTAAAGTTTCTTCAAGTGCAGTTGCATAAACCATCAAGCGCTATGATGAAACTGGCTCTCATGAGGACTGCCACCAGAAAGGAAGACCCAGAGTTACCTCTGTTGCAGAGGATCAGTTCATTAGACTTACCAGCCTCAAGTTGAAGCCCAAATAAATGCTTCAGAGTTGAAGTAACAGACACATCTCAACATCAACTGTTCAGAGGAGACTGCGTGAATCAGGCCTTAATGATCGAATTTCTGCAAAGAAACCACTACTAAAGGACACCAATAATAAGATGAGACTTGGGCCAAAAAACACGAGCAATGGACATTAGACTGGTGGAAATCTGTCCTTTAGTCTGATGAGTCCAAGTCTGAGATTTTTGGTTCCAACCATCGTGTATTTGTGAGACGCAGAGTAGGTGAACAGATGATCTCCACAATCACCCGACCTCAACCCAATTGAGATGGTTTGGGATGAGTTGGACCACAGAGTGAAGGAAAAGCAGCCAACAAGTGCTCAGCATATGTGGGAACTCCTTCAAGACTGTTGGAAAAGCATTCCAGGTGAAGCTGGTTGATAGAATGTCAAGAGTGTGCAAAGCTGTCATCAAAGCAAAGGGTGGCTACTTTGAAGAATCTTAATATAATCTATTTATTTAACACTTTTTTTGGTTGCTGCATGATTCCATATGTGTTATTTCATAGTTTTGATATTGTCACTAGTACTATACAATGTATAAAAACCCTTGAATGAGTAGGTGTGTCCAAACTTTTGACTGGTACTGTATGTAAGGTAAGGGTTAAGGTTTGGGATAGACTTAAAACAAAAATAACTCTATTGCTGGATTCAAACGTGCAACCTTTAGAATCAGAGACAGATACTGGCTTGTGTCACGGGTGTCCTGGCTGAAATAGAGAGACATACAGACTGTGATCGTGGACCAATGTAATCAAGGTTTGAAATGTTTATGTTTTTGTCAAATACAGTATCTGTTTGGGCTTCTTGCATCAAATTATTTATCCACTCAAGAAAAAATACCACGGCTGAATCTAGTTAAAGATCCCTGCACAAGAAAAACAAGAGATTTTGCAGACTCTTGCCCAATTGGTCATTCTGGCCCGGACAAGGCTTACTTACTTACCATTTGGTCTGAGAAGGTTACTAAAACCATGTTTTTAAACATTGATCCCAGCGGTAATCTTGTCATATCAATTGTCATTTTAATCCTAAACTTTTGTCTGACCGCAAGACTGCGTAGCGGCTGTTCAGTGTTGCACATTAACACAGATTTGCCTATTAGGATTGGAGCGGCAACGATATTAAGTGACACATGCGTTGCAAACTTTTAAGATAAATTTGAACCTAACAGTGCCTTTTTTCATTGTTTTGTTCATTACCTAAGTAACCATTAACCATTGTTGACCTTTCATGTTATATATCACATTGCCCTCTCACCTGGTATGATYTACAGAATGTACAAGTCATGTCCTCTGTCAGATGTCTCCATCTATATCTTCACTTTCCTAGTTGATGTTGACATAATCTCAGGTACAACAGAATGCGTACTAATGCTTATGTAATGCACTGTTTGGAGGATTCAGAGAGGGGAACATCAATCATCAACATCCAATCCCCTTAAAAACTGTGAACAATAAAACACATACCGTAGATCATACCAGGTGAGAGGGTGATGTGATTGATAACATGAATGGTGATCAATGGTTAAATCCTTAAGAGTCTATTGACACACCAGTGCGTCAATCTAAGTAACACAATTTAAAAAATCCCCATCAAAATCTGTCAATTTAAGCTAGAGATATACATGGGCTGCGTCTCAATCCACCGCATCCGCCTATGTGGCTATTGCACATCTGCGGTGGAAGGTGGCCGAGCTAGAGCGGTGTTTGTCAGACCATGAGACATCCCCCAAATCGGTCTTCTCACGAAAACGTCTGTAGCGTCCGAACAGTGTGGCCTTCAGTCTATGGAAAGATGAGATTCTCGTGATGGTGTTCTCCGTTTTGCTCTACGACCCCCACAAGCCCCACGGGACTCATCTGAAGTCGGTACCACCGATGTGCCAACTTCTGTCTGTAGCATCACAGAACTCATCTGAAGGTAACCGGTACCAGTTTAAAAAAGTAGAAAAGGTAGTTTTGTGCCAACAACAAAAATGGGGTTAAGTGAGTGTCCAAAAAACACAAATATTTCCTTAGCTTTCTTATATCTCCTAGATAAAGAAAAGACACTTCAAACCCTTATTCCTTATGATTTATTTTTCCATTTATGAATGTGTTATTCAATGCGTTTCTATGGGCTATAGCAGTAAAGGCCAAATTCTATATTTAATTATGTATTTTCTGTTACCTACAGGGATCCTGAAATTCATAATCAAATAGATAAATTATCCATGGTATGACCATCTAAAAACAATAGCTTAGTAGACCCCCCCCCCCCCCCCCCTTATGGTTATCAATGTTTAATGGTTACTTATGGTTCAGCAAATCTATCTAATCGTGCTGAGTCACTGCAGCCTGAGCTCAGCATCAGACCATAGGCAGACGAATACTGATAAGCAGATCTAAAGCAGAATTGCAACAAGCTCCTCGTCATACATGGAAGAAAGGGAAAATGGTTTCCGACCAACGTTGCATTATTTTGCCCTTCTCTTTCAATACTGGTATCAAATTAACTCCTCTGAGAACTTTCTATGGCTGAAGTACTCCGTGTGTTCAACTTTCCAAAGAGGATGCTTGTCAAAGGTGTTTTTCCAGCATTCAGCGAGGAACATAGGACTCATTACTGGTACACGTACAGCGTCTGCTGTTCTTTAAACACACACGCACACCAACGCACCAGTATCACTTAGGGGCATATGTACAGTCACAGCAATCTTCAGCCATAATGAGTATAGGTCTACATGTTCTACCTTTTTTTTAGCATGTTTGTGCCTGATAGAGATTTTCCCAGCATGAGAGCTCTCATAGGCCCACTGGGGAACAGTGTGATTACTAGGCAGAATAACTAGAGCAAAGCATTATCGTCCCTCTTTCCCCGTCACATGCCTCCTACAGTAGTAGAGGCAGTAATGTGCGTGTGCACGTGTACGTGTGTGTGCACGTGTACAGCGACATTCAGAACTCTTGTTTGTCAGGGAATAGATTAGCTTCACAGTGGAATGCTGGCATTTGAGGGACTTTTTTCAAGGGGGGTGCTTAAAACGCTGTGTGAACTCTCTTCGTCGAAATGTCACACTTGTAACAATTGAATTGGTCAATGGATCGCAACTACATTGACAGCAAGGCAAATTGATTTATGAATCCTAAACGGGTCTTTTGAGGGGATCATTTGTAACAATTATTCTTCATAATGGTTGGCTATTTGTTAGTGTTGTTACTTCTTACAGGAAATCGAACAATTAGCTCAATTGTTACGAGCTGTAGGTACCTGAAGTAAGACAGAGGTTGTCATGTAAATTAAACACTGTGTTCTGATTTCTATGCACACACAAACGGTCTAGAAGTATGTTGAGGCAGATGTTTGCTTTTTACAACACACTTAGACATTTTTTCAACTATTCAACTAACCCTATGAAATATTTATCCGCCAGCCTGAGAGAGAGTCACTCAGCTCCAGATGTATCCGATAACTTTAGAGTGGAACAGCTTTTTCACCTGGGCTAGTCCATATTCACCCACCTGTGAGCCATGATCCATCCGATCCTGTTTTTTGATCCCAGCTGTGAGCACTCTCCACCATCCTGCTCCTGTTTCCCTTCCCTCTCCTCCTCACTATCAGGCTGAGGCAATTCCCGGTCGCACAGTTTCCTGCCAGGGAAGTTAAAGCAGGTAGAGTTGCAATCTCACCTGTCAAGTTGCAGCTGCTACCTCATCCTGCCTGCAACTCACTGTCTGTGCGTGTCAATGCAACCATGTTAAAACTTCTTGTCAATAGGGGGGCGCTGTTTTCACTTTGGAAAAAATCGTGCCCAAATTAAACTGCCTCGGACTCTATTCTAGATCGTACAATATGCATATTATTATTACTATTGGATAGAAAACACTCTCAAGTTTCTAAACCTGTTTGAATTATATCTGTGAGTAAAACAGAACTCATTTTGCAGCAAACTTCCATACAGGAAGTGAAAAATCTGAAAACGATACTCTGTTACAGGGCCTGCCTATTCAATTGCCTTATATTTATCGATATGCATGCACTTCATACGCCTTCCACTAGATGACAACAGGCAGTTGAAGGTGGAATGGGGTGTCTAGCTTGATCTGAGGCCGAACAAGAGCTTTTGGAGTGGCAGGTCTGGAAATGTCTTTGTCTTCTCTGGCGCGCGAAGTACATCGACATTGGCTTCTGAAAAGCGTTCGGTATACACGGCGGATATCTCCGGCTCTGATTTTATTTGATACATGTGATAATAACATCATAAAGTAGTTTTTTTCAACCGAGTTGTATCAGTTTATTCAACGTTTATTGGGACTTTTGGAATTTTCCGTTCTTTGCGTCAAGAGAAGATGGGCATGTTCGCGCCACATGGCTAGCTAAGGTTGCTAATTCGACAGGAGAAAAGGACATTCTAAAACCAAACAACGATTTATTCTGGACCTAGGACTCCTTGTACAAGATTCTGATGGAAGCTCAGCAAAAGTAAGAACAATTTATGATGTTATTTCGTATATTTCTGTGGAAAATGTTGATTCCTATTCTCTGCCGTTTTGGCGGGCGCTGTCTCGCAATAACGCAAGCTGTTTCTTATGGGAAAGTTATTTAAAAAAATCTAACACGGCGGTTGCATTAAGAACCAGTGTATCTTTCATTTGCCATACAACATAAACTTCACATAAAAATACTTGATGAGTTCTTTGGTCAGATTAGGTGAGTGTCCAAAATAGCTCCGGACATTCTGGTGAATCGATGCTACATATTCACAATTTATAACCACGGTTTTCAGCTCTAAATATGCACATTTTCGAACAAAACACAAGTGTATTGTATAACCTGATGTCATAAGACTGTCATCTGATGAAGTTGGTCAAGGTTAGTGATTAATTTTATATCTTTTGCTGGTTTTTGCGAATGCTATCTATGCGGTGAATAAATGCGGTTGTGTGTTTGGCTATTGTGGTAAGCTAATATAATGCTATATTGTGTTTTCACTGTAAAACATTTAAAAAATCGGAAGTATTGGCTGGATTCACAAGATGTTTATCTTTCATTTGCTGTACACCATGTATTTTTCATAAATGCTTTATGATGAGTATTTAGGTATTTCATGTTGCTCTCTGTAATTATTCTGGCTGCTTTGGTGATATTTTTGATGGTAGCTGCAAAGTAAAACTATGATTTATACCTGAAATATGCAAATTTTCGAACAAAACATAAATGTATTGTATAACATGTTATAAGACTGTCATCTGATGAAGTTGTTTCTTGGTTAGTGACTAATTATATCTCTATTTGGTCGGTTTTGTGATAGCTACCTATGCGGTAGGAACATGGTGAAAATATGCGGTTGAGTCTTTGGCTATTGTGGTTAGCTAATAGAAATACATATTGTGTTTTCGCTGTAAAACATTTTATAAATCGGAAATGATGGCTGGATTCACAAGATGTTTATCTTTCATTTGCTGTATTGGACTTGTGATTTCATGATATTTATATGCTATTATTTACTTGTGGCGCTATGCTAGGCTATGCTAGTCAGCTTTTACTGATGAGGATGCTCCCGGATCCGGGATGGGTGTTAAGTAAAGGTTAACATCCTCTTATTTTATGCCCTCTTATGTAGCTTATAGTTTGTCAATGTCTGCTAATAATGTCAGTAAATCAATGTCACAAAATCCAGAAAAACCTGATCCATTTATAGTGCACTACTTTTGACCAGGACCCATCGAGCTCTCATCAAAAGTAGTGCTCCATAAAGGGGATAGGGTGCCATTTGGGACAAATCCAGAGTGTCTCAGCCCATTTGTTTCTCCCCTCTGCCATAACAAAACTCTCCTGACTAATTTCCTGTGCCTACATTCCTGCCCAGGATTTTGGGGGAGATTACCATTCTGCTGCCGACGCCTCTGTAAGATTTTAATCCCACTGGTACCTATTATGACTGAACAGTGTGCTGCTGGCAGGGCTTACAAGCAGCTAGCTGCTTGACTCTGGGTAGGGACAAGCAGGGTTACTGTCTGTGTGTGCTTGCCTTTACCTTTCACACCGAAAGATCAAGGCGGTGGCTCGCTTATCTGGTTTTATGTGACAGGAGGAATACTCTATAGTACTACAATACAGAGTTCAACTTCAGTTAATGATTGGTTGACTTTGGAAAGAGTTTTAAAAGGTGGTTTTCAACTTGTTTCCACACAGTCACGATGAAGCTGACACGGTACATCTCTGTGTTTGTGATCGCACAGTTATGTATCATAGGGAGAGTAAACTGTGGAAACATATTAGTTTGGCATACCGAAGGCAGTCACTGGATCAACCTCAAGCCAATATTGGACACTCTGATTGACAGAGGACACAATGTTACAGTGCTGGTGCAGAGTGCCTCTGTATACATGGACCCCACGGAAAAGTCTCGCTTCAGCTACGAACCGTTCAACGTCTCCGTCTCAACGCAACAGATGAGCGATTTCTTTGAGGAGTTCATCCACTTTTACATGTACGAGATAGACCACCTGAGCTACTTGCAGATCCATTGGAAGGGGTATGATATTGTAAAAAGAGAATTAAAGTTTTGCTTACAGATATGTGACGGACTGCTGAGGTCAGAGACCGTCATGAGGAGACTGAGAGAGGCCAAGTATGATGTTATGTTATCCGATCCAATCTACCCCTGCAGTGACCTGGTGGCTGAGGATCTGGGCATTCCTTTGGTCTACTCCCTGCGCTTCTCTATTGCCCACATGTGGGAGAGGCTCTGTGGGCAGATGCCTTCTCCACCATCCTTTGTCCCTGGTGCCATGATCAAGTTAACCGACGAAATGAGCTTCACTGAAAGACTGTTGAACCTCCTCTTCTATGCGTCCCAGGACATGATGGCATACGGTTATTGGCAAGACATAGACGCCTACTACAGTGAGATTCGAGGGAAGCCATCGACCTATTGTGAGGTGATGGGCCAAGCTGACTTGTGGCTGATCCGGACATACTGGGACTTTGACTACCCTCGTCCTTTCCTCCCTAACTTCAAGTTTGTGGGGGGAATCCACTGCAAGCCTGCCAAGCCCTTACCAGAGGACATGGAGGAGTTTGTGCAGAGCTCTGGAGATGACGGCATTGTGGTGTTCACCCTCGGGTCCATGATCAAGAACCTCACCACAGAGAAAGGGAACATGATCGCCTCAGCCCTGGGGCAGATTCCCCAGAAGGTCCTGTGGAGGCTCAGTGGGGAGAAGCCTGAGACCCTGGCCCCCAACACCAGAGTCTTGGACTGGATCCCGCAGAACGACCTGCTGGGTCACCCCAAGACCAGAGCCTTCATCACCCACGGTGGAACCAACGGCATCTATGAGGCCATCTATCACGGGGTCCCCATGGTGGGAATTCCTATGTTCGCTGACCAGCCAGACAACATGGTCCACATGAAGGCCAAGGGGGCCGCGGTCATCATGGACTTCAACACCATGAAAACCCAGGATCTGGTGGATGGACTCAACACTGTGATCAACGAGCCGTCGTATAAGGAGAACGCCTTGAGGTTGTCCAGGATCCACCATGACAGGCCCATCAGTCCCAAGGATGAGGCAGTGTTCTGGATAGAGTTCACCATGAGGAATAAAGGGGCCAAGCACCTGAGGGTCCAGGCCCACGAGCTCACCTGGTACCAGTACCACAGCCTGGACGTGTTCGCTTTCCTACTGGCCATCGTGATGCTGCTCACCCTCCTCTTCATCAAAACATGCCTCTTCTGTGTCCGGGGGTGCTGTTATAGAGCAAAGTCTAAAGGGAAGACAGAGTGACAGGTTCAACACCAGCATACTTCCATATTTTTCTGTCCTTAAATGTCTTTCTCCTTGTAAAGTGTTGAGACCAGTCTTTATAGTCTTACACTGTACATTTTTCTCAGATTATTCACTTAATTTCCAGTTGACTTTATCCCTGTCTTGATGTTATTGAAATTGATAGGCTTGATATTAATATAATTAAGTAATTGCTTAAAATTTCCCTCTGTGACATCGTCTGGAATTCTTGTCATTTTTAAGTGACCTATTACACTCAAGATCCTTCCACAACAGACACAAGAGAAAACAATCGATTTTACAGAAGGAAAGAAGGCAGTTAATTAAGAGGGAAAGAAAATAAAGAGACAGCAGAGGGGTTGGAGTGGGAAAGACCACAATAAATGGGACTCAATGAGCCGGTGAACACTGCAGTAATACACCAAGTTGCGCAATTAGACAAGAAATCCCCCCACATTGAGTCATCATATAGACTTGGCCATGCTGACAGTCTCAGACTGGACAGTGTGTTCTGTTTTGTGTTTGAAACTGCAGTATCTGTTGGCAGGGCTAAAATCGAACATTGACCGCAAACAAGTCTCTGACCTTTGAATAGAGTTACAAACTTAAGCTGGTGACATTTTGAATTTCTGCCTCTAGGTGGGATAGTGGCCTTTGTGTGTGTGCGTGCACTTATTTGTGTCCTATTTCCTACGCATGTGTGAATTGTAAATGTGTTTTTTGCACCTCCCAACTCCCCCTGAGTCACTCTTGGAGAATGGGGTCACTGCCAGGGTCTGCCATAATGGAGCAATTAGGGTTAAGTACCTTGTTCAAGGGCACATCCGACAGATTATTTCACCTTGTCGACGCTGGAATTTGAACTAGCGACCTTTTGGTTACTGGCCCAATGCTCTAATCGCTAGGCGTACCTGCAGCCTATGTGTGTGTGCGTGTGTGTATGTGTGTGTTCGCAGCATGTTCACAACAACAAGAGGGAAATTCCGTCCTGTATTGAGTAGCATGAACCGGTATTAACCCCTATGTTCAGTTTTTATTCAGCCGCAAGACCTAGAATGAGTCAGAAGTTTAGAAAGCCTAAAATCCATACTCTAATCTTTGACATACTCGAGCCATAGAAAACGCCTTCCACTCGTTAAGCCCACGTGAGGGTAAACCCTCCTCAGAAGACCTCTAATGATTTCCTGTATCAAAACATTAAAGACTACGATTCTGAAAGAGCTCAAATTCAGGAGGTATTGATTTGAATTAGTAATCCTCTTCGCTAAGCCCTTAATATTGTGCGTACTAAGCACCCCACAGGCTTGACTAATGCAGAGGGAAGCTCAGCAGCACACCTCTCACACCACTTTCTATCATCTCCGGCAGCTCGTCTGCTGCTTCCGATTCCATTGAACATAATTGCCTGTGTTGATGATTGAGTAGGTGGAGATGGAGCACACTGCATACTAAAGATGACTAATTGCCTAAGTGGCACTGGAACTGTCGGAAGGGCATCAACAACAACAAAAAAACGCTAAAACATACAGAGTGACTCACTCCAAGTAGACGAAGTAGAAATGTTGAGCTGTTGGCTACACTTGAAAAAAATATACACATAATTGTTTGGCTATTATGTGAGCCTCTTAATCAGGCAGACCAGCTTCACATTATGCATTTACATATAGTACTTCAATTATATTTATTACAGCACATACGGTATTGAGTACCACATTATGAGTCATAAAACCCGGTAATGGTTCCAATCATTTTTTCACCATTAATTTTTCAATCTGGAATTTTAGAACTACTTCATATAAGGTCTGTTTCGTGTAGGCTTACCCTGGCGTGACGTTTTGATAACCGCGCAAATCCCTCGGACAAGGTAACTACTATCAATAATAAGCTTTGCAAAAAAATAATTGTCAACTGAGGCAAACATATTGATAAAACTCACCATGCCCGAGAGAGAATTACACGGCTATCAAAATGTCACGCCAAAGTAAGCCTACACCACACACACAATTCATTCGATTTTCTGGTAAAAATGCACAATGTGAGAAATGAATGGCGGGTCCTGAGTTTACCAAACATTAGGATCATCTTCCTAATATTTGAGTTACTCTACAAGGCGTCGAAAGTGTTCCACAGGGATGCTGACCCTTGTTGACTCCAATGCTTCCCACTGTTGTGTCATGTTGGCTGGATGTCCTTTGGGTGGTGAACCATTCTTGATACACACGTGAAACTGTTAAGCGCAACAACAAAAAACAGCAGTGTTGCAGTTCTTGAAACAAAACCGGTGCGCCTGGCACCTACTACCATACCCCGTTCAAAGACACTTAAATATCTCGTCTTGCCCATTCACCCTCTAAATGGCACATATACACAATCCATGTCTGTTGTCTCAATGCTTAAAAATCCTTCTATAACCTGTCTCCTCCCCTTCATATTCACTGATTGAAGTGGATTTAACAGGTGACATCAATAGGAGATCATAGCTTTCACCTGGATTCACCTGCTCAGTCTATTTCATGTAAAGAGCAGGTGTTCTTAATGTTTTGTACACTCCGTGTAGCGTATTCTGTATATACGGTATAGAGTTTCCAGGGAGGAAGGGAGGAGGCCATTCCCCCAGTTACAGATCATAAACTAGTGCTAATAAGGCCCTCGCCACTTTAATGAGTCAAAGTATAGTGGCTGAGGACATTCCTGCTCATTCCACCCATTTAACAAAACAACTATCTGCCTCCTAGTTGCAGCCCACTCACAGCTCAACTATGGTCATTAAAGTAATGAGAGAGAGCACATGCTTAATGACTTGCTACCCGGATGGTTTGGTTTGTCGGTCAAAAGCACTGTGTTGTCAGTGGGGCGTTTTTCACAACCACCTTCGGAAACTGACAAGGAAACGGACTAAACGTAGGGAACCTTAAGAAGGAAAAACTGTTGTTATCACAGTGGACCACAAGTGTGCACTGAGTGACTCAGCGGTGAATGACGCTCGCAAGTGGTCATTCAAAGATAGGCACATGGCTGAGTTGAGCTTCGCAACAACTCCTATGGTTTACTACAACAGGGTCTGTTTCCCCTCCATGGAAACGACAACACATTGAGAGTCTCCCCAGGCTTCCAGACTTAGTCAGAGGAAGGCTATTAGTAGTCAGAGGAAAGTGCCCCCCCCCCTAACCCACCTCACTGTGTTTATTTCACATATTTGAATGAGTGACATTAAATTTGCCAAGTACCACACAGTTCGCCTGCCAAATATTACTCCAGCCACAGCTGTTTGCTAACACACTCTTTGTGTGGCTAGCTCCACACAATCATTTCAATAATAGGCTCAGATCAAGCACAACACTTTGTCATTACCCGTTACCCATATAAACAAGCAACTAGCTCAAGAGTAGAGTCTGCGATCAGGGGCTTATGTGCCAACAGCTCCTTGTTTACAGATAGAAGATGGAGAAACGTGCAAAGCATACATCCAAGACACTTATGTATCTCTCCGTCTAATGATGTCCATTAATGTTTAGAACTCCATGGGTAAACTGAATAAATATGGAGAATTCTTTGGCGGCAGTAGGAACTGTGTGCTGCTGATGAATTCGGAACAGGTTGCCTTGTCATCTACGGGCTGTTGATTTTCACCCAGATCTCTGCCAAACTGTTTCTTTACAGTCCTCCAACAGCTGCTCACACTCCTCCATGGCGCAAGAGGCAGGTACACTTAACAACCACACGGATTAAACATTGTTAATTAAACGGATTCAACGTTGTAAAAAATTCTCTGTCCTGTTTTGAAATATGTAACTAATGTACAGTATCCATATTAGGACAGCTTCAGTCTCAGGAGGACTATTTTCCGTGGGGAATATTCTTATTCTAAGCAGACACAAACTATCGAATAAAGATACAGTAGAATACCATGTTGTTTAAAATAGATGGGACCAGGAAACTACGCTTTTTTAGTATGCAGATGGTGTACTGTATCAGACTATATGACAGACAGTTTTGGTTCAGCTCTGAAATGGAACACAAACACAGACAATCAGATTTATGTGGAGGAAGAGGGCCATTCTCAGTCGTTCCCCTGTGAAATGACAACATTGCTTTATTTCAGGAGTTTCCATTTCTGTGCTGTCTCAACTGACACACTGACTAATGATAACGTGTGCTGCACATTCTAAAGAGGCTTTGTTTGACATAGGAATCAGTGCTTGAAGTGGAAAGAAATAGGTGCTGGTACTTTTTACATTTAGGTGCCAGTACTCATCATATTTTAAGCCAATATTCTATAAGAGGTGCCAGTACTCAAGCAGTATAGAATTAGAAGTGCCCGTAATCAGTACCTGTGTGTTCCAGCCCAATTCAAACACTGATAGGAATGAATTTCTGTAATAATAGTGCATGGTGGAAATGTAACCTACTATGTGTGTTTGTTAACACCTGGATATTTACGCCCTCTCTGGCTCAGTTCACCACTAAACACAATCTTTTGTGGTGCATGTAAGAGGTTAAAGTGAAACTCCATGAAGAGATTTGTATAGTATATAAAGTAATGCCTCTTCATATCCTATCTCCCCTCAGGAGATAGATGGGTATTACACATCTCTCCATTTTTCTCTCTCCTCTCATCAAAGGGTTGCCTTCCACCCTGAATGGCATTGTTTGCCTTCAACTCCTTGCTGCCATGGTAACGCCAGCAGAATGACTGGATTATAAATTGGCGGAGATAGTGAGGGGGCGTGACCTTCACGCTGTCTGTTGCACACATACACACACACGCGCAGGGATAATGCCAGAGATCACCCAAATGTGTCCGATTGTTTAATAACAATTTTCCTCCCTGAGTCATTACCTGCAAACCCAGACATTCATAAGCTCTGAAGAGTGTTGAGTATTGACTGAGATAGACACACAGCCGTTGCCTCCAAGGGTAAACTCTCTCCCTCTGATACCCTTCACTTTGAGAGAGGGAGAGGGCGTAGTGTGTGTGTGTGTGTGTGTGTGTGTGTGTGTGTGTGTGTGTGTGTGTGTGTGTGTGTGTGTGTGTGTGTGTGTGTGTGTGTGTGTCCCTCTGGCGCTGCAGTACATAGAAGTGAATAATGATTTATGTCTACATGTTTGGAGCTGTCAGGGAAATGCCAGAACATCATGACATTCCAGCAGAGCCTCCCGGCTGCTCCAAATTACCCCTTCCTTCATTCATAATCTGGTAACCTGACTCTCTCGTACTCTCTCTGGCTGCGTCGCAAATGGTACCCTATTCACAACAAAGCACACTACCTTCGACCAGGGCCCATGGGCCCTTCTCAGAGAGGATTCACTATCATATTCACGCTCAAATTGGAAACTAATTTGTAGTTCTGTCAGAAGGAACAGAATGGGAACTGAGCCTTATTTCATCTGTGGTCTGTGAGAGAGGAGACTACTGATATTCTAAAGGGGGGCTTTGATTCTAGGAAGGCAACATAGACGCTAGAGGAAAGATGAATGAACTGACGTTAGCTAGCCATTGATGAGTATTTAAGCACACTGCAATACCAACTTTGACAATTAGTCTCAGTCCACCAAACGTGCTGGCGTAGGGGCACAGGCATAGTCACAGAGGTGATGTTGAAAGAGAGGGCGAGACAACAAGCTCTTCTTTTCCAATGACGGATGCACAAATTATGCCACAGACGCCTGTGCCATGTGTTTTCTTTCATGCTCGTCCTTGAGTTTCTCATTTTTTTCCCACTTGAAAGGAGGCTACGTGATTCACGCTTCTCTCACACCTCTGCGGGAGTAGCCACTCGCAAAAAGTGACACAGCTCTTTGGAGGAATATTGATTGTGATTGCCGACTCACGAGCCAGACGCTAGCCTAGGCTGCAAACAGGGGCCCGCAAAAAAAGGGAAGAGAGAAAAGGGTGTTAGCTTAAACCTGAGTAGGCTATACTGGGATTAGTACCTGCACAACACAAACAGGGCTGAGGCACACCAGGCCAGAACTGTTAATGCTCTTGCTCTTTACACAAATGCATGCACACACACAGCATTGGCATTTAGGGAGAATGGTGCCATTATTTGGCCAGTAGAGTATGGTGAGCCAAATAGAGGGCTGGTTGGGAGAGCTTATGCCTAGAGGCACCAGGGGGCTCATTGACCATAGCTGGACCAATTCACTTTCCATTGGGAGCCCTCTCATAGCCTCAAAGAGCCAACTAAACACACACAACATAACAGAATGCATTGGCACACACGGGTGTACACACTACAACACGGGTGTACATACACACACACACCCACCACACCACACACACACACACAACACACACACACACACAACACACACACACACACACACACACACACACCACACACACACCACACACACAACACACACACACACACAGTAGCCAGTATGCACACACACACACACACACCAGCTCTCTATAAAGTGACTGATTTATATCCATTTGCTTTCCATTTGCAGTGAGATTGCACAGTAAACCACATCCTGCCACAGTCTTTCAGCACCAGCCCACCACTATCCATCTCACACTGAACAGGCCTACGCTGCATGGGGAGAATGGATGGTCTCCCAAATGAGATGTCTCACTCCATTCCTGTTGTCTGAAAGCATTAAAAAAGAAACCTTATTTTTGACCTGCAGAGTTTGTTGACACGGTGAATATAAGTATGTACAGTATGTGAATACATAACCCAAAATGTGTCTTGATTCCATTTCCAAAACAAAAGCAAGTTCCCTTCCAAACTATTGTCAAACTGATGGATGGTAAGTGCATGTTAGATGAAACGTTAAAAAAAATGTCGCAAGTAATACAATAATAGAGTAAATTGTACGGTTAGCCCTCATAAAATGTCTGTTTGAGTTTTCATAGTTCACTTCGGTTACATTCCAGTCTAAGCAAGGCTTCCAAAATTGCCATTGTTTTTCACTCTGCCATGTCTCCCTTTGCTGGACTGTCAGTCCATCTCCAATCCTCCCGATATTTATGCTTAGTAAAGAAGAGAAACACTGCATCACTAATATCATAGTCCTACCTGTACCTTATTTGTTTCTATTTTCCCATGCTTACCTGTCAGGTACCACCTATTTGGCATATCATGTATACAGGGCCTAGTGAAAGTGTACACACCCCTTACACAGTCTTCACATTTTGCTGCCTTAAAATTTTATCTAAAAAGGGATTAAATAAATAAGAAATCCTACAAATCTACACAACTTGCTCCACAAGTGAACGAAAGTTATAGAAAATATAATAACAAAGATGTCTTGATTGCATATGCCTTCACACCCCAGTGTTAATGCTTGGTGGAAGCACCTTTGGCAGCCATTAGAGCTGTGAATGATTTTGAATAAGATTTTCCAAAATTCTTATGGCAACATATATACATTGCATTTGTCAAAATTGCTCAAGCTCAGCAAACTTTCTTGGGTATAATTTATAGACCGCAATATTCAAACATTGTCTCCGATTTTTAAGCACGTTTAAGTCAGCACTGAGACTATACCACTCAGAAAGCCATCTGGTGTATCTTTGGCATAAACATTTGTGTAATTGTCTTGCTGAAAAATACAACTCTATCCCAGGGTTAGGTTTTCAGAATACTGAGGTGGGTTTTCCTCTAACTTATTACCTGGGCTTGGCTCCATGTAATATTTATTTTGATCCTGACATACTCCCCAGTCCCTGCTGATGACAAGCATAACATGATGATGCCACCACAATACTTGAAAATACAGAGGGTTTCACTCTGTGTTGTGCTCTATTGGATTTGACCCCACATGAACTTCACATGTGATCACGTGTAGTTAATGTTAATGTGATAACATGAAACTACACGTGACAACAGTGTGTATATATTTTATATACTGTATATATATATATATATATATATATATATATATATATATATATATATATATATATATATTTGGCCATTACTACTATAGTCCATAGAAACGCATTGAATAACACATTCATAAACGGCAAAACAAACAGTCAAAAAATAAATCATAAGGAATAAGGTTTTGAAGTGTCTGTCCTATATCAAGGAGATATAAGAAAGCTCAGGAAATATATATATTTTTTGGACACATATTTAACCCCTTTTTCTTTTGATGGCACAAAACTACTTCCATACTTCCATTCTGTCACGACTTCTGCCGTCACCGGCTTTCTAGCCACCGCAGCTCCATTTTTCATTTATCCATTTGTTTTGTCTTGTTCCCTGCACACCTGGTTTTCATTCCCCAATCACACTACATGTATTTATTCCTCTGTTCCCCCTCGTGTCTTTGTGTGAGATTGTTTTGTGTCTATTTTGACGTGCTATACTGGTAGGCGTTTATTCCGTGTTTTATTTCACGAGGTATGTTTATTTGTTTGTACAATATTATTGTGACTGTTTGCGCGTTTGCACTTTTGCCTTATTGGCTGGAGGTTTCGACGCAGTGGCGTCCGTCCGTCTGTTGGTTTCTCCTGCCTAAATAAAGTGTGCGCCTGTTCACAACTCTCTGCTCTCCTGCACCTGACTCCGCTCCCAGTACGCACACCATTGACACATTCATTTTTTAAATCGATACCAGGCAGTGGTGTAAAGTAGTTTAAAGTACTACTTAAGTCTTTTTTGGGGGTATCTGTACTTTACTATTTATATTTTTGACTACTTTTACTTCACCACATTCCTAAAGAAAATAATGTACTTTTTACTCCAAACATTTTCCCTCCGTACATGTTGTTTGTGAGAAGACCGATTTTCGGGATGTCTCCTTGGTCTAACAAACAGTGCTGTAGCTCTGCCACTTTCCACCGCAGCTGCGGTATCTCTAGTTAACAAATGGGGATTTTGATGGGGATTTTTTTTATTATGTTCATTAGATTGACGGGTGCATCAATCGACTCTTCAGGATATAAACTTCCACTATGTTCAGTATTTTCCAATCATTGCTCAATATAATTTAACATAATTTTCGAGCCAAGAGGAACATAGATAAATACCCCTCTTTCTTTCCTTCCTTTCTCACTCACTCACGCACTCACTCTTTCCATCCTTTCATACACCTTCCTTCAAACAGGGTCCTTACTGTATTCTCCTGCAATTTTCACATCAGGACATTCATCCATTATGGCATGTTTTGTTTTTATGGCCAAATAAAACTTCTAGACAGGCCCCCTTACAATCATTCACTTGGACACAGCCACATGCTTGCCAATTTTTTTTTTTTTTTAAACAAACAAAATATCGGAGGAAATCGAATGGGACAAAAACACACCAGCATAAATAATGTGTTGGCAAATGTACCACCACTGCAGTTTCCTTACAACTGCCCATTGTGACTAACTGTAGACAAACCCCTTACATGTATTGATGTACTTCTGGAAATGAAAGACTATAGTATAGCCCTGTTTATACGTGGTGCTAAGGTACACCCTTTGTCCTGATATTGTCCACATTTTTAGACAGGTGTAGACGGTTAAAAGACACATTTTGATCTGATTGTGATCAGATGTTCCTTACCACCTCCAGATGTAGCAAGGCACGCATTGCATCTGGATATCAATCAAGTGTAAACAGATCTGGATGGTCAAACCATTTAAATCATCATTATACTGGCCTTTCAAATCATTGATAGGTAGCACCATTGATTTATGGCATCAGTAACTGTGTTAAAATAAAAAAATACAGATTATTTTGAAATAATATTTGTCAAATAATTTGCATACAGGGAGGCACCAGCTAATGTGGTTACAATGCGGACACGGGGGATGGATGAGAGACACATTTTAATAGACGTGACAAACCTTGATCAAACTGGATCATATTGATCAGATCACAAAACACACGTTAGCTCAAAGTGTAAGCAAAGTCTGGGATAAAGAACCACATGAAAATATATAAATACATTTATGTCACTAGGGCGAGGTAGAGCAGTATAAACCCAGAACTTTATCTCTGGCAGATCAAAAAGTGAAACCAACTCAAATCTGCTTCTCTTTTCCTGGATATCCTTAAAACCTCTTACGGCTAGGGGTTCCGCTAGCGGAAAAGGCAGATCACAAAATATTTAACTTTCATACATTCACAAGTGCAATACACCAAATTAAAGCTTAACTTCTTGTTAATCTACCCATTGTGTCCGATTTCAAAAAGGCTTTACAGCGAAAGCACACCATATGATTATGTTAGGTCCAAAAATCTCGGTTTACATTGGCGCGTTATGGTCAGTAATGTTGTGCATCGAAAACATCCGGCGAATTTTCAGAGAGCCACATCAATTTACAGAAATACTCATCATAAACTTTGATAAAAGATACAACTGTTATGCACAGAATTAAAGATATACTTCTCCTTAATGCAACCGCTGTGTCAGATTTCAAAAAAACTTTACGGAAAAAGTGCACCATGCAATAATCTGAGTACGGCGCTCAGACATAAAAACAAGCCACACAGGTCAACAGAAGTCAGAAATAGCATTATAAATATTCACTTACCTTTGATGATCTTCATCAGAATGCACTCCCAGGAATCCCAGTTCCACAAGAAATGTTTGTTTTGTTCGATAAAGTCATTTATGTCCAAATACCTCCTTTTTGTTAGCGCGTTTAGTTCACATTCCAAACTCACGAGGCCAGGCAAACGTTAAGACGAAAAGTCCCAAAAGTTATATAACAGTTTGTAGAAACATGTCAAACGATGTATAGAATCAATCTTTAGGATGTTTTTAACATAAATCTTCAATAATGTTTCAACCCAAGAATTCCTTTGTCTTTAGAAATGCAATGGAACGCAGGTCGCTCTCACGGCCATGCACGTGACCAGCTCATGGCACTCTGCCAGACATCTGGTTGAAACAGCTCTCATTTTCTCCTCCTTCACAGTAGAAGCCTGAAACAACGTTCTAAAGATGGTTGACATCTAGTGGAAGCCTTAGGAAGTGCAATATGACCCAATAGACACTGTATATTAGAAAGGCAATGAGTTGAAAAACTACAAACCTCATTCAAAGGTTTTAGAAACTTCAGAGTGTTTTCTATCCAAATCTACTAATAATATGCATATATTCGCTTCTGGGCCTGAGTAGCAGGAAGTTTACTCTGGGCACGCTTCTCATCCGAACGTGAAAATGCTGCCCCCTATCCCAGTGAGCCACCAATCTCTCAAGTGCTGTTTGACTGATTCTCTCTCTCTCTCTCAGCAGTTACAGTATGTGACAATAAAACATATTTATTTTATATTGCTCTATTTTTTTTTAAGCATCAGTGGAAAATGACTTTCATGTGCAGTCCGGACTGGTACGGGGGAGGTGGGGTGGTTATTGGGGGAGGCCCTTCAGATGGCTGACATGTTTTTGGAGAACCGCAGAGCCGATAGCTGGCGTAGAATGCTGGGCTGCGGTGTGGTGTGATGCTGTCTGTCTGTGTGAAGCTGAAGCTGGCATGGCCCTCCCTTCCTCTGTTCTTCTGCATCTGGTCCTCATTAGGTTAGGAGCGGATGGTATAAAGCAGGGAGCTGACGGGGGCTGGGCCTCAGTGCCTGGACCTGCACCATCATGGAAGCTGCTCTTTGGGTGTGCCTTAGTCTGCTCTGTCTGCAGGGCAGCTTTCTCCAGCTCACACATGGTGCAGACTGCACTGGGACATCACAGGTGCAAGACTGTGTCAATGGGCAGACCACCGGAGGAAAGGTAAGGGATTGGGGCCCCAGGTTACAGTTGTAGGTTTGTTGTGTTTTGTGGAGGAGCTCCTATGGTCAGGTAGATGGAGTTCAGAAGTGTTGGTGCTAGAAGTGTTTTTTTAGTGTTTTTTTTTTTTTACAAGCTATTCAAAACACTTCCCCAGACTCTGCAGTAGCAACATTAGCTCAGAAGCCAATAACTGCTATGAATGCTCTTGTGTTTCCATTGAGTGTGTGCTGAGTTAAAAACAACCCACTTTGGGTTATTTGGTGACCCAGCACTGGGTAAATACTGGACAAAACACACGCTGGGTTATTTTGACCCAGCCAGTTGGGTTGCGTGAATAACTTTTGTGGCTTTCAGATAATTGTTTTTGGCCACCTGGAAGAGTACATGTCATTCCTGTTCATCATGTTACATTTTACACTGCAAATTACCTATCCCAACATTGAGATACGATGTTGAGAGATCTTTTACTTACATATCCCAACACTGGGACTCGAGGAACTCATACACTTTTGTAAGCCTCATTAAAAGCTTCAAAAGTGTCAGTGTTCAACCTTAACATGTGATAACAACAGAACAGATGAGCTGCAATTACATTTACTCTCACTGGTTGTCAAAAATAACTATCTGAAAGCCACGCCCTTACTAAGCCATGCCTCTAGTCTTCTGAAGCTGACACGCTGGGGCATATCTCAATAACCCAGCACCAATAACCCAGCACCCAGCATCAATAACCCAGCAGTTTTTTAAAGAAAACAACCCAACTAAGTGACCCAATGCCTGCAACCTAGCAGTTGGGTCAACCGAATAATCCAGCAATTTTTTTAAAAGTGTGTGTGTGTGTGCGTGTGCGTGTGCGTGTGTGTGACACAGTGGTATGGTGGCTGAGCATGTCATATTTTGGATGGAACACATGCATGGATTTAAATAGAGTTAAACATTCCAGTAACCTGGAAACATACACTTATTTTAGTGAGGAACAAAGTTTCATTGTAACCTATTCTATTACCCTCAATGGAACAAACTCTCTGCAGACTTTTAATGTGGCCACAGAGCTGTTTGAGCTGCATATTTGCGGTCGACATTCTTTGTGGACATTCCCCATGTTCTGTCCAACGCAGTTACTTTCATCTGGCCAATACATACAGCAGATGTATGAAAGACTTTCTTTCCTATTGCATTTTGATGTGTTAATTTCTGTCATTTCTGTAATTCTCATTTGTAAAAGAGACATTGGTCTCAGTATAACTCCCTGATAAAATAAAGGTTAAATAAATTTAAAAAAAAAGAAAGATGCAGCATTTCAAAAGAGGATTTTCACCAACAACATGGAAGACTGAGTCAAGTATTCTTTACCGTGTGGGAAAAATAGGTTTTATGTGTTTTGTGTGTAATTACACTATTACAGTATGTGCAATTATTTAAACTTCAGATGTGGTTGGACTCCCACTTGCCTTAGGCAGCATTTTTGAAGAAATCTATTCTTTGAAAAAGTTTATTTGCCTGTCCTTTTTCCCACCAAGGTCATTGTGAATGTGGATAATGGAATATAATACATTACCGGGTTAGTTCATGGTGCTCGTCAACAACTAGCACAGAACAACATGGACTATACAGAAAGTTTTAAAAATAGATTAAAAAAAAAGAGCAGGGCGCCTCAATGTAATGAGGGATATGTGACCCTGAAGAGCACACTTTGTGCACTGAGTGTGAAGTGGATACAGGGCATGTACTGACCTTTGTACAAAGTATTGTATACTATATTAGGACAACAGAATATGCTTCAGGGCGAGATACAGTGCATTCGGAAAGTATTCAGGCCTCTTTACTTTTTCCACATTTTGTTACGTTACAGACTTATTTTAAAATTGATTAAATTGATTTTATTCATCATCAATTTACACCAAATACCCCATAATGAGAAAGTAAAAACAGGTTTTTAGAAATGTTTGCAAATACTTTGTTGAAGCACCTTTGGCAGCGATTACAGCCTCAAGTCTTCTTGGGTATGACACCACAAGCTTGGCACATCTGTATTTGGGGAGTTTCTCCCATTCTTCTCTGCAGATCCTCTCAAGCTCTATCAGTTTGGAAGGGTAGCATCGCTGAACAGCTATTTTTAGGTCTCTCCAGAGATGTTAGATCAGGTTCAAGTCCGGGCTCTGGCTGGGCCACTCAAGGACATTCAGAGACTTGTCCCAAAGTGTTTTCTTGGCTGTGTGCTTAGGGTCGTTGTCCTGTTGGGCTGTCATGTGCCTTCTACTAAAGAGTGGCTTCCGTCTGGCCTCTCTACCATAAAGGCCTGATTGGTGGAGTGCTGCAGAGAAGGTTGTCCTTCCGGAAGGTTCTCCCCTCTCCATAGAGGAACTCTGAAACTCTGTTAGAGTCTTGGTGGTTCCAAATTTCCTCCATGTAAGAATGATGGAGGCCACTGTGTTCTTGGGGACCTTAAATGCTGCAGACATGTTTTGGTACCCTTCCCCAGACCTGTACCTCAACACAATCCTGTCTCGGAGCTCTACGGACAATTCCTTTTGACCTCATGGCTTGGTTTTTGCTTGATCTTATATAGACAGGCTTGTGCCTTTCCAAATCATGTCCAATGAATTTAATTTATCACCGGTGGACTCCAGTCAAGTTGTAGAAACATCTCAAGGATGATCAATGGAAAAAGGATGCACCTGAGCTCAATTTCGAGTCTCATAGCAAAGGGTCTGAATACTTATGTAAATAAGGTATTTCAGGTTTTTATTTTTTATAAATTTGCAAAAAATTCCAAACCTGTTTACACTTTGTCATTATGGGGTATTGTGTGTATATTGATGAGGGGATTTAAAAAAATAAAACATTATAGAATAAGGCTGTAGTGTAACAATATGTGGAAAAAGTCAAGGGGTCTGAATACTTTCCAAATGCACCATATGTTTAAGGAGGGGACGTACACTGTGAAAAGGCACACAGTACAAACTCTGTTTTCCTATATGTTCTAGTAAAGCCTGAACTCCTACAATATGGTCACTGTTTTCCCTTACTCATCCTGTCAGGATATGGTGTATGAATTGTCTCAATTAACCACGGATGTTAACACTTTACATTAAGTTACTGTTATACCTTTCTAATAAGAATGTAATTCTGCAAGTAACGACATACAAACATGTTGTAACATATCAATTTAGTAATTGCATATGAGTGGGTTTGAGGTGTTATTATTACGTAAGTGGAATAAAGAATACATGTTGTTAAAATCTCCTTCAGAATGACGGGCTTCTGTGGCTGATTCCATCTGCTCCAAGAGAGACCCATATCCAGACAAAGCCACAGGTAAACGAGCCTCCCTCCCCACAAAGACATCCTACTACAGTCTGCTCTCTGTCACAGAGGACTCCTACCTTGTACTGGATTACTTTCCACTCTGGGGTTTGTGCATGCAAGACATATCGCTGTATGGTAACTCCCCGGGAGGAATATGACTCCGACGAGACACTAAGATCAATGCAACTAAAACGCTTGTCCCACGATGTTAAATATTGATATTGAATATTGATATTAAATATAGATTCACCAAAGTCATTGCTCAGACATCTGTGTATAAGACAGGATACAGGACTATATACTTCTTTACCAACACAGTCGCAGGCACACACACACACACACACACACACACACACACACACACACACACACACACACAATAAAATGTATTGAAGGCATTTATTTTCCCCCAAATTGCATTAATTCATTATTTACATTTTTCTTTTGCCCAACAGAGAGGACGACTTGGGGCACACTCTGTACTTGGTGTAAGACATTTATATAAATCCTGCTGCTTACAACTGCAAAACAAAACAATACAACCAATTAGCCTACTTTAACTATACACTGTAAAAAAATGTCCAGTAATTTTTACAGTAAATTACTGCTCAGTAGCCAGTAGGTCGCTGTAAATGTACGGTGCAATACTGGCAGCACAGAAGACAGTAAATTACTGTAGATTTACAGGACCTTTACTGAAACACAAATTTACAGTATATTACCGTAACACCTGACTACAGCAACATGCTGTCATTCTAGAATTGACAGTGCCTTACTGGAAGCACAGTGGTTAGTAAACTGTTGCAGATGTACAGTGCAGGCAGCTACTGCCAACGATTGGCAGTATTTCTATTACATGTATGTAATAGAAAGTGAAGTACAATTCATGGATTTTGTAACAGTTTAATAAGAATACATACATTTGGTATTTTCTAATACAAAAATAAACTTGCAAGTGGCCTGCATAACTACATAATGTCCAGCAGTGTGCTTTGCAAGTGTTCATTTTTAAATTGACATTGGTCATTTAGCAGACGCTCTTGTCCAGAGGGACTTACAGTCAGTGCATTAAACTAATGTTGATAAAAAAATATGTCATAGCAAGTAAAAGGTTTATGTAACCGTTACTGAGAAAGTTGTTGTAATTAAGAATACATTGGTCTTCAAGGTATTGTGTATTTGTAACAAGATACCTTTTGAAGTACCCTTGCCCATCTCTTGTTAGTGCCAAGTTTGTTACTGTAATATTCACAATAACTCGCCACCAGCTTCTTTTACGTTACTGTAATATCAGAGCAATCATACAGTACAACACAGTAACATTTGCCTGCTGTAGACTAAATAAGTAGTGTACTGTAATTGTAATATTGAAATTTCACTAATTACATTGGTGCAAGCAGGTTGGCTGCTAGGTATTTGGATTTTACAGCATATTTATGAATATTTAAGCATTTTATATCACTTGCACTTCTAAAGGCCGAAACAATGGCTTCCAAACAAGTCATGATTACAGGGCAAAATAGACCAAAATGACTTGGCAAAACACTCAACCAGTAAAGGTTTAAGACTTGCTGCTAATCTGATCTGTCCCCTATACACATTAGTTGTTTGGGCACTACTACCACATATCAGTTTAATTGGTACAGCATTCTCACTAGCGGATGCAACAAATATAGCCACGCACAAGGCATGCCTCTAAATATGTTAATAAGCCAGAGTCTTTCTTCATCCACAACATTTTCCCAAAATGCACCATAATTCACAGTATGCTGCTATAAATACACAGCAAAACGTGTAATACAGTACTTTACTGTAAAATTGTATCGTAAAATAAAGAATATAATTTTACAGCAGTGTAGCGGAATGCCAATGAGCCCCTCCCCATAATGCATTGCTCTTTAAAGTACTGTAATATAGAATTACAGTAGCTAACTGTAAATATTGTGCTGTACATTTACAGCAATGTGTTACATTGTACATACTGTAGTTATACAACACTATTGCATTGCTGAAGCCACAGTGCTGGCTCCACGTTCATCAACAATGCCTCATTTATTTCTGAATAGAAGTGGAAAGATGACAGCATACCGTCGGCCGTGCCGTTGGACAGACAGAAGAAAGAGTTGGGGAAGCACTCCAGCCTTCCTGGGTCCTTCTCGACGAAGGGCTTCCCCAACACACTCATCCAAGTTCAGGTAACGCTGGAGACAGGGAGGGAGACGAACAGAGGGAGAGGTCTCAAATGATCCAATGGGGCTGTTGTGTTGTAATTTTTGTGATCCCTTAAAAACAGCGGCAGTGGGGGCTAGTGTCATTTTAAATAGGAAGGGCTCATTGTAATGTCTGAGACGGAATAAATGGAACCGCATCAAACACATCAAAGACGTGGTTTCCATGTGTTTGATACCGTTCTATTTATCCATTCCAGCCATTATTATGAGCCGTCCTCCCTTCAACAGACTCCTGTGTAACGTACAGTAGCCGGGCCACTTTTAGTTTCTAAATGATCCCCCGGGAATGTTGTTCCTCCAGACAGAGCGGGCCAGGAGACACTTGGGCCAGTCTGGGACCAAGAAGAAGAACAAGCCTAAATCCAGAGTGGGATCTTTTTCTCTGCTCAGCAACAACAAACCCAGCGCCGCCATAAAGGTATACAACATCGCCATGACAATCCAGGAGCAGACCATCACGTGATACCAGTCTATAGTTAATATCAGACATTTTTGTTTAGTGAGATTCTCAAACACACTGCTGACATGAGATATGGGCTCCCGAGTGGCGCAGCGGTCTAAGGCACTGCGTCTCAGTGCTAGAGGCATCACTACAGACCCTGGTTCGATTCCAGGCTGTATCACTCCCGTGATTGGGAGTCCCATAGTGCGGCGTACAATTGGCCCAGCCTCGTCCGGGTTAGGGTTTGGTCGGGGTAGGCCATCATTGTAAATAAGAGTTTGTTATTAACTGACTTGCCTAGTCAAATAAAGGTTTAATCAAATAAAATATATGTACGCTGTCCATATTAGGACAGCCTAAGTTTCAGCAGGAGTTATGGAGATGCTATCTTATCGATACTTAGTCGACTTGCATTCAACATTGTATCATGGAAGTCTTCTTGTCCTACATCATGTTGTTGTTCTTCCAGGTAACCAGAGTACGGAGGAGTACGGAGAAGGAGAAGAAGAAAGAGAAGCCAAGAGGACGACCAGGAGCGTACTCTGCTTTGGTCGTCCTAGGCAAACCTTAACCCTTGGTGAGGCCAATGTCCCCCTCCACGTATCCCTCAACCCCACCTGAGTCAACCAATCAATCACTTTTTTGTGACCAGAGAGAAATTCTGCTTGCAAGCATGTTAAGAATGCAGAGTTCATACAAAATAGTTAAAAACCGCTAACACAAAAAAAGGTTTCAAACCTGTTGTGTTAAATTCACCTCCATCTGATTTGTCACTCTAATCTAATCTAAATGTTTGATTCTTTCACCAGGGACAAAGGCGCAAGAGGAGCCCACAGAAGAAGAAACAGACCAAGAGAATTGTTTGTTCATCAACATTTCATTAAACAAAAGACTTTGCGGAAAGCCCTACTGCTTCAATAGTTCATAAACTGTACTTTATATCTTCTTCTCTTTGTAAACATATTGGTTTTACGTCATTTCTTCAATTTAACAATAATGTAATATATATAATGGAAACACATCCCAGAGGACAAGTATACATACAATACTTTTGAGAACCCCTTTAATATTCTCTTTTATTATAGTTTTTGTTGTTGTTGGTCGATGGTGATTCTTTGGCAACTGTGCATATTATCAGGTTTAAATAAAGGTAACATGTATGAGAATACTTCATGAGAACTTTCCGCAACATAAGGCTACAGAGGGCTGCCGTTTCTAGCCAGCACTGTTTATTTTCTGTTTAGTCTATGACAGAGTCGGACTCCATCTTGACAAATGGACTAGAACATTTCACTGCTCCAGCTCTCCCTCTCTGTTGCCAAGTACAACACCTTCAATTCCCACACAACAGGACCTGGGTAACTTCCAGAAGTTAATTCAGAAATTGTGGATTAGGGGGGGAAATGTCACTGAGCTCCAATTACAGATGGCTGAGCTAAAGGCAGTGTCTGTATCCCAAATGGCACCATATCCCCTACATAGTGCACTACTTTTCACCATCTTAATGGCTAAGTTCATCGTTAGAACCATATGGTTTGAACGGTGAACTTAGCCTTTTAAGATGCTTTTGGGAAACCAGGTCGTGAGTACCATGGGCCCTGGTCAAAAGTAGTGCGCTATGTAAGGAAGAGGGTGCCATTTGGGGTGCAGACAGTGAATGCCCAGCACGGTGTGGACCAGGTGCAGAGTCTAAACTTGCAGTCAAACCTTTGGGTTGAGAGCCCAGCTATTCTGTCAAATTAAAGGGCGTTGGACCAGTTGATAATGGGAAAGAAATCATAATGTTAGACTGTATACGCCATCTGTTTCAGAAGTCAAAGTTCATTTGTTTAAAAAAAAAAAGGTTTCTTTTGAATTTATTTTGCCAGAGCTAGGAAGCTCATGGCATTGCATTCACTAATGGTGAGTTTGAGTGTCTTTGCAGACCACTCATGTACTTTACAGTGCCTGCGGAAAGTATTCAGACCCCTTGACTTTTTCCACATTTTGTTACGTTACAGCCTTACTCTAAGATAGATTTTTTTTTTTAACAATCCTCAGCAATCTACACACAATACCTCATAATGACAAGGCAAAAACAGGTTTTATACATTTTTGCAAATGTATTAAAAACAAAAAACAAATACCTTATTTGTTAAGGTAATACCTAATACCTTAATACCTTAAATATTCAGACCCTTTGCTATGAGACATAAAATTGAGCTCAGGTGCATCCTGTTTCCATTGATCATCCTTGATAAATTCAGTTGATTGGACATGATTTGGAAGGGCACATGCCTGTAAAGGCTGGCTACTTTGAAGAATCTAAAATCTAAAATATATTTGGATTTGTTTAACACTTTTTTTGGTTACTACATGATTCAATATGTGTTATTTCATAGTTTTGATGTCTTCACTATTATTCTACAAAGTAGAAAATAGTTTTTTAAAAACTTGAATGAGTAAGTGTGTCCAACCTTTTGACTGGTGCTGTATGTAAATGTAATATATTCGTTTAGTAAATGTAAAATGTCTAAAAACAGGTTTTTGCTTTGTCATTATGGGGTATTGTGTGTACATTGACGAGGACAAAATACGATTTAGTACATTTTAGAATAAGGCTGTAAACTAACAAAATGTGGAAAAATGACTCTGTTTTTCTCTGCCCAGAAAAACGACTCTGTCAGAATGGAGGCTTGTTTATTCCAGGGCCATACTGTATCAACAGGGATCCAAGGTGAGGTCCAAGTCTACGGTGTCTATATTAGGACAGCCTCAGTCTCAGGTGGAGTTGTTTCAGTCAACCCCTGGCACTATAGCCACAAGGTAATTAAATACAAACATTTGTATTGTGAAAAAAAGCATGTGAAGGAGTCCTTGCAACAAACCGGAGGAATTCAAACAATGATATCAAAATATTTATTTAGATAATTTTACGAGTTACAGCATATTAAGGCATTATAAATCATTCTTAATGCTTATAAAATTACTCAATTTGGGCCTCCCGAGTGGCAGAGTGGTCTAAGGCACTGTATCGTAGCGCTAGAGGCGTTACTACAGACCTGGGTTCCTTTCTGGGCTGTGCCACAACCGGCCGTGGCCGGGAGTCCCATAGGACGACGCACAATTGGCCCAGCGTCGTCCAGGTTAGAGGAGGGTTTGTCCGGGGGAGTTGGCTCGTCGCACTCTAGCACTCTTGGCTCATCGCACTCTAGCGACTCCTTGTGGCGGGCTGGGTGCCTGCAGGCTGACCCCCGGTCACCAGATGAACAGTGTTTCAAGATCGAAATTGAGACCAGTGTCACGCCCTGACCTTAGTTCCTTTTTTATGTCTCTATTTTGGTTTGGTCAGGGCGTGAGTTGGGGTGGGCATTCTATGTTTTTTCCCTTTGGTTTCTATTTTTATGTGTTTGGCCTGGTATGGTTCCCAATCAGAGGCAGCTGTCGGTCGTTGTCTCTGATTGAGAACCATACTTAGGTAGCCTTTTCCCACCTGTGGTTTGTGGGTAGTTGTTTCCTGTTTTGTGTTGCTGCACCTGACAGGACTGTTTCGATATTCGTTTCTTACATTCACTTTGTTATTTTGTATTTTCGTGTTCAGTTATAATAAATTAACATGGACACTTACCACGCTGCGTTTTGGTCCGATCTTTCCTGTTCCTCAGATGAAGAAGATCGTTACAACCAGTTAGAAAAAGCGGGTACAATTCTTAATTTTTGATTTAACCAACAAACATGAGATCCATTTTGTTAGCATCATCTGTAGTCCAGCAGACTTGTTCTGACAGATCTTCACATCATAGTACATTATTCCTCCCACAATCACATTAAGGCAGAGAAAGAGTTATGGCTCTATTCAATCTGTACCGATGAAGCGTTACAAAGAGCACGCTAGGAATGTAAAGGTAACCCTTAATCATGATCATGTTCTAGATATGTAAATCTCACTGTATAGTTAATCTCACTGTACTATCTCTGTATAGTTGAAAAAGGCCGTAATGGCTGCCATGGAGACACACTGGAGTGGAGTGAACACCTAATGTGCAGGATGATTTAGTTGACAACTTTAACAGCAAATTAAGGGCAGCCATTGATGGCATAGCTCCAGTAAAGTTGAAAAAGGCCAAATCCAAAAGCATAGCCCCTTTGGATGAGTGGGGAAAGTAATCAATTAAAGAGGATTGCAGAAAGGCAAGAGCGGAAGTGGAGAAAGTCAAAGTTGCAGGTCCATTATGATATTCTGAGAGAGCAACTTGGCATTTATAACAAGGCAATTAGAAATGCCAGACGGGCTCATTTTTCTAACTTGATCACTATTAAATCAGAAAAATGAGAGAGTTCCCTTCTTGACCATTGCTGGCCTGATAAATCCTACCCCATCAAATGCATGTGAATCTAAATGTGATGAGTTTGTGGCATATTTCAGAGATAAGATGAGGCTGGGTATCAGTCAAAGCAAGACCTGATGAGAAGTTTGATGATTTGTGCTCTAGCCTACCACACAGAGGCACTATGGATTTATGTTCCCTGGTTGACACAGACATGCTCAGGAAAGTGATACCACAACTTAAGCCTTCTAACCTGCCTTCTCAATCCTATCCCCACCATCTTCTTCAAAACAGTTTTTAATTGCATATCTGAAGAAGTGAAAGCTATTGTTAATCACTCCCTGCACTTTCCCCACTGCACTAAAAACTGGTATGGTGAAAACCCTTCTGAAGAAAAGTCATCTAGATTCTTAGCAATTCAATTATTTTTATAAGTGCCAACTGTATTTTAGAAAAATCCCAATCAGATTTTCGTGCCCACCACAGCACAGAGACAGCCTTAGTTAAAGTGGTAAATGATCTTACAACCCAACACAGATGTCCTTCTTCTCTTGGATTGAAGTGCTGCATTCGACACTGTCGACCATGATGTCCTTCTGGACAGACTGGAGAGGTGGGTAGGCCTCTCCGGTCCAGTTCTAAATTGGTTTAGGACCTATTTAAAATCGGTCGAGAGTTTTTTTGTCACCATTGGTGAACATAACTCAGAGAAAATACATATCGCGTGGCGTTCCAGAAGGTTAGATTTTGGGTCTGGTACTGTTCAGTTTTCTATTACCTCTTGGCAGTGTTATCAGAAAGCACAGCATTGATTTGCACTGCTACGCAGACGATAAACAACCTTTACATTACTGTGTGTCACCAGAGGATTTTAGCTCCACGGATAAGTTGTTAGACTGTGTCAGTGATTTAAATACTTTGGATGACTAAAAACTTCGCATATTTTTAGCTTAGCTTTTTCGTCGTTCAGTTTTTGTCCTTTTGTTTTCATCTTATGTTGTTGTGTACTAAATATCTTCATTTTCATTGTTTTTTAGTTGTTTTTTCCTGTGAAGCACATTGCGTTGCACTCCATGTCTGAAATGTGCTGTATAAATAAAGCTTGATTTGAAGATCTACAGTGGCTTGCGAAAGTATTCACACCCCTTGGCATTTTTTTCTATTTTGTTGCCTTACAACCTGGAATAAAAATAGATTTTCGGGGGGTTTGTATCATTTGATTTACACAACATGCCTACCACTTTGAAGATGCAAAATATATTTTTATTGTGAAACAAACAACAAATAAGACAAAAAAACTGAAAACTTGAGCGTGCATTACTATTCACCCCCCCAAAGTCAATACTTTGTAGAGCCACCTTTTGCAGAAATTACAGCTGCAAGTGGGGTATGTCTCTATACGCTTGGCACATCTAGCCATTGGGATTTTTGCCCATTCTTCAAGGCAAACCTGCTCCAGCTCCTTCAAGTTGGATGGGTTCCGCTGGTGTACAGCAATCTTTAAGTCATACCACAGATTCTCATTTGATTGAGGTCTGGGCTTTGACTAGGCCATTCCAAGACATTTAAATGTTTCCCCTTAAACCACTCGAGTGTCGCTTTAGCAGAGTGCTTAGGGTCATTAACCTGCTGGAAGGTGAACCTCCGTCCCAGTCTGTCACGCCCTGACCTTAGAGAGCCTTTTTATGTCTATATTTGGTTTGGTCAGGGTGTGATTTGGGGTGGGCATTCTATGTTTTGTTTTCTATGATTTTGTGTTTATATGTTTTGGCCGGGTATGGTTCTCAATCAGGGACAGCTGTCTATCGTTGTCTCTGATTGGGAACCATACTTAGGTAGCCCTTTTTCCCTCCTTTCATTGTGGGTAGTTGTCTTTGTTTGTGGCATTAAAGCCCTTAAGCTTCACGGTTGTTTTGTATTGTTTATTGTTTTTGTTGGCGTCATTTTAAACAAAGGGAGAATGTACGCTCACCACGCTGCACCTTGGTCCGCTTCTTTCAACGGCCGTGAAACAGTCTCTGGAAGACTGAAACAGGTTTCCCCCGAAGAATTTCCCTGTATTTAGCGCCATCCATCATTCCTTCAATTCTGACCAGTTTCCTAGTCCCTGCCGTTGAAAAACATCCCCACAGCATGAGGGATTATGTTCTTGGGGTGATGAGAGGTGTTGGGTTTGCGCCAGACATAGCGTTTTCCTTTATGGCCAAAAAGCTACATTTTAGTCTCATCTGACCAGAGTACCTTCTTCCATATGTTTGGGGAGTCTCCCACATGCCTTTTGGCGAACACCAAACGTGTTTCCTCGTTTTTTAATTTAAGCAATGGCTTTTTTCTGGCCACTCTTCCGTAAAGTCCAGCTCTATGGAGTGTACGGCTTAAAGTGGTCCTATGGACAGATACTCCATCTCTACTGTGGAGCTTTGCCTTCTTCAGGGTTATATTTGGTTCTTTTGTTGCCTCTCTGAATAAATGCCTCCTTGCCTGGTCCGGTGAGTTTTGGTGGGCGGCCTCTATATTCTTTAAATTCTTTTAATAATGGATTTAAGTCTCCCTTGGGATGTTCAAAGTTTCTGAATATTCTTTTTAATACCAACCCTGACCTGTACTTCCCACAACTTATGCCCTGAACTCTGTTTGGAAAGAGCTCCTTGGTCTTCATGGTGCCACTTGCTTTGGTGGTGCCCCTTGCTTAAGTGGTAGGCTGGGCGATATGACGATATATAATCGTGTGATGAATAGAAAAACATCTATCGTTTGATATTATGCTTAATTGTTTATTTCGTTGTGGTCCGCAAATCACACTCTTTACCGCAATCATTTTTTCTGTGTCAAGGAAATTTGCAACTACAACAAACATGGAAGAGTGAACGCGACAGAGCAAGCAGATACCGTACCTAAAAGAGGGGCTACTTCGGTCGCATGGACGTGGTTTGGTTATGAAAAGTCCTGACACAGATCAGAAAACCGTCCTCCTAATAGGCAAACTAAATACACAGACAGAGATGTATCGGGTTTAAAAACCTACAACAGAGACAGATAGAATATCCCTGGACAGAGAGACAGATAGATATCCTGGGAGAGAGAGAGAGGAGAGAGAGAGAGAGAGAGAGAGAGAGAGTGAGAGAGAGAGAGAGAGAGAGAGAGAAGAGAGAGAGACGAGAGAGGAGAGAGAGAGAGAAAAGAGAGAGAGAGAGAGAGAGAGAGAGAGAGAGAGAGAGAGAAGAGAGAGAGAGAGAGAGAGAGAGGAGACGAAGAGAGAGAGAGAGAGAGAGAGAGAGAGAGAGAGAGAGAGAGAGAGAGAGAGAAGAGAGAGAGAGAGAGAGAGAGGGAAGAAAGAGAACAGAGAGAGCGAGAGAGAGAGAGAGAGAGAGAGAGAGAGAGAGAGAGCGAGATGATAGAGAGAGAGAGAGAGAGAGAGAGAGAGAGAGAGAGAGAGAGAAGAGGAGAGAGAGAGAAGACAAAATGCTATTTGGCCCTACAGAGAGGTATCTGCCCATAAACAGAGAGTACACAGTGGCAGAATACGCTGACCATGTGCTGACCCAAAATTAAGGAAATCTTTGACTATGTACAGACTCATTGAGCATAGCCTTGCTATTGAGAAAGGCCTCCCAAAGGCAGACCTGGCTCCCAAGAGAAGACAGGCTATGTGCACACTGCCCACAAAATGAGGTGGAAACTGAGATGCACTTCTTAACCTCCTGCCAAATGTATGACCAGATTCAGGAAACTAGGCATATGTCGCAAGTCCAAACTTCACAGGAGAGCTTTTGAAAATGGCTTTCTCAAACATGTGAACTTTCATTGTGCCTTAATATCAAACGTGTAAGTCATCTGTAAATAGTAAAATTGTTAAATTACGGGCATAGTTGGTTTAGCCACGGAGAAAGATCAGCCAACACTTCCGCTAGCCATGATTGGCTGAGATAATGAGTGGGCTGGACATGCCGAGAGATGAGTTTGGATTGGTCTGCGGTGTTGCATTGTGTCTATAAAATGAGCTGCTCGTAATGCGTCGATAATCCTTTCTACTGCAATTGTTTTGAAAGATATAACGTTAGCCATGGAGAACTGCAAATATGTTGCTACTGCTCTCAATAACATTGCTTCCCTGAATTGATCAGGCGCAATCAACAAAGGTCAGTGGGAAGAAGTTGTGATGGACCACTTTCTTGAGAACGATCGTGCCATGCTGACTCTCTCCCACTCTGAAAATGAATCAGACGATGAGGAAATCCCTGATTTAGGTAAAAACGTTACAAATCTAAACAAAAGACCCCAAGTTAAAGCTGGCTGGTTACACCTGAAGCATAAGGACTTGCTGCGAGTGGTGAACTTCCTCAACAACTACGCAGAGGTTAATGCAATAGTATTATCAGGACACAGACACTTTGGAAAGCTGCTGCCATCGCATGTGACAAAAGCAGTAGTGTGGCGTCTCTACAAGAAATCGATGACAACACTTGGTATGGAAAGCATAAACACATTTTTATTATTTAATTGACCTCCAACATGATTGGCACTACTTTTATTGAGCTCACATTTTCCCTGTATTTTCCAGAGGTACGTGTAGTCGGGCTGACTTCCTTAAGGAATCTGTGGAGACAATTGCTGCCCCACATCTTGAGCACTAAGCCGAGGACAGACCTGTGCTGGCAGTGCCAGAGGAACAACTATCAGGTCATCAGATCTGCCAATCTGCCAGAAGCTGTTAAGTCAGCCAAGCTGAAGAGGCAAGAGCAGCATCTCCTGCTTGTTCAGAGTGAGCACTCTGTCTACCAGAAGATGGTTGCTGACTGCAAGACCTTGTGTCAAGACCTGCAGTTGTCTCTGGGGGCCACTAACTGAACCAGCAAGCAAAGACATCAAGATGCATTACAGCTTTGATTTTGCTCAACAAGTAAGCAATATTTACTCCTTTATACCGATTAAGAACATAGATGGATAGATATACACCAAATATTTCCTGTTTTACAGCTTCGATGCTCTGGAGCGTGGTGTTGTTGTCGCCAAGGAGCGTTCTGACTCAGTCGGGACCACGTTTCAGCTGCTGCGCAACACTGATGTCCTTCCCCCCATAGATGGTCTGCCTGTACAAGCACCACCTGGACTAGACACAGCTAGACAAACGTATCTTTTTGAGAAGATAAGGGAGTTTTGAGACGAAGAGGCTTTGGACATCACATGCCCTGCACCAAAGTCAAGGACAGAAACAGGCTCTCCGAATATAGATTCCCTTGTTCATGCGTGGTTCGGACGGACCAGTCATCAGCACTATCTGCAGTGGCTCTATTCAAATTACTCTCTCCTAACATTTCTCTCTCTACTGCTCGGCCACTTTCCCCTGATTGTATGCATATAACTACCTCGTCTATCACTGATATCGTTATTGATATTGTTCGTGTACATACTGTACATTTTATTTATATTGACACTATCTATTTCTGATATCACTACGATTTAAGTAACCATTTGGCTGTACCGTTTACACCTTCTGTAAAGACCATCCACTTAGCAAGATATTGATATATAAAAATGAATATTGATGTGTGGTCGTAACATGATTTTGTGACCTACCACAACAATATCATGTGACTGTATCAAGTGTCCACCACATAAATATATGGTGCAGGCATCTGTTTATGTACTGTACCTCACGCAGGTTTCAACTCAGGTTGCATGGCCTTAACTTATGTATGGAATACTATGTGATAAGTGCATGTGTAACAGTATATAAAGTATGCTAATGTACTGGTGTGAAGGCATTTGGGCAGTGGTGTAAAGTACTTAACTAAAAATACTTTAAAGTACTACTTAAGTAGTTTTTTGTGGTATCTGTACATTACTTTACTATTTATATTTTTGGCAACTTTTACTTCACTTACATTCGTAAAGAAAATAATGTACTTTTTACTTCATACATTTTCCGTGACACCCAAAAGTACTCGTTACATTTTGACAGGAAAATTGTCCAATTCACACACTTATCAAGAGAACATCCCTGGTCATCTGGGGGTTATAAATTTTTTTTCACATGACCCATCAATTTAGACAAGTGTGTCTGGGTAAGTGGCATCTAATATAGAGAGATAAGAGAGGAGAGAGGAGAGAGAGAGTGTACCTCAGCTTTTCTAATGGCAATTGTCGAACCTTGTATAAATGCTTCACAATGTTAGCAGGAGGTACATGCCAGCTTCAGTGTAACATCTGCCCCAGCTACAGACTGGAACAAAACATCAGTATACATAAGGATAGAAAGGAGCCGTATTAGTCTACTGTCAGATCAAAGTTAAATTTGCCGTCTGACAAATAAATGCAAACTAGGACTGTAGTTTGCATTTGAAACACGCACCTTTCAGTAAAGCTCACTTCAACGTAGCTACTAAATACATTGACAATTGATATGCAAAACCATTTCCCTGTGTTTTCCCAATTCTGCGTCCCCATTTGCATCTCTGAGCGGCTACCTGTCTGTCACTGTCTGTGCGGCTGATGCTCAGCGGCCTGCCTGCCTGTCGACGTTGTGAGAAAGCATTTTTCCATCTGACAGCGTTTGTCTGTGAGCGGGCGAGACGACAGGTCATTTGTGACACGGTAATGTGTGGCACCGCAGCAACGACTGTCAGGGTCTGGATCAAAACAAACACTGGCAATGTCATGAGGACATTTCACCAGTTTTATTGCTAAATGAACATAGATCAAGTTTGCTTTGAATGATTCTAAAAATCTATCTGATCTATCAAAAAATAATGTTGTTTAAAGGGGCAATCCGTGATTCGAAAAACAACAAAGCAGTCACACCAGTTAAAAAATAAGACTACTTATATGAAAGCTATTTAGTGCCTTCAGAAAGCATTCAGACCCCTTGACTTTTTCCACATTGTTTCGTTACAGCCCCCATAATGACAATGTGAAAAATATTTGTACATATTTTTTAAAATAAAAAATAGAAATACCTAATTTAGATAAGTATTCAGACCCTTTGCTTTGAGACTCGAAATAGAGCTCAGGTGCATCCTTGAGATGTTTCTACAACTTGATTGGTGTCCACCTGTGGTAAATTAAATTGAAGCCCCACACCTGTCTATATAAGGTGCATGTCAGAGCAAAAAGCAAGCAATGAGGTTGAAGGAATTGTCCATAGAGCTCAGAGACAGTATTGTGTAGAGGCGCAAGGGTACCAAAAAATGTCTACAGCATTGAAGGTGCCCAAGAACACAGTTACCTCCATCATTCTTAAATGGAATAAGTTTGTAACCACCAACGCTCTTCCTAGAGCTGGCCACCCGGCCATACTGAGCAATCGGGGGAGAAGGGCCTCGGTCAGGGAGGTGACCAAGAACCTGATGGTCACTCTGACAGAGCTCTAGAGTTCCTCTGTGGAGATGGGAGAACCTTCCAGAAGCACTCCACCAATTAGGCCTTTATGGTAGAGTGGCCAGATAGAAGCCACTCCTAAGTAAAAGGCCCATGACAGCCTGCTTGAGAAACAAGATTCTCTGATCTGATGAAACCAAGATTGAACTCTTTGGCCTGAATGCCAAACGTCACATCTGGAGGAAACATGGCACCATCGCTACGGTGAAGCATGGTGGTGGCAGCATCACGCTGTGGTGATGTTTTTCAGCGACAGGGACTAGGAGACTAGTCAGGATCGAGGGAAAGATGAACGGAGCAAAGTACAGAGATCCTTGATGAAAATCTACTCCAGAGCACTCAGGTCCGCAGACTGGGGCGAAGGTACACCCAGACTTGAACTCGATCTAACATCTCTGGAGAGACCTGAAAATAGCTGTGCAGCAACGCTCCCCATCCAACCTGACAGAGTTTGAGAGGATCTGCAGAGAAGAATGAGAGAAACTCTCCAAATACAGGTGTGCCAAGAAGACTTGAGGCTGTAACCACAGAAAAAGATGCTCCAACAAAGTACTGAGTTAAGGGTCCGAATGCTTATGTAAATGTGATATTTCAGTTTTTTTTTATACATTTGCAAAAATGTCAAAGAAATCTGTTTTTGCTTCGTCATGATGTGTAGATTGATGAAGGGAAAAAAACGATTTAATCAATTTTAGAATAAGGCTGTAACTTAACAAAATCAGGAAAACGTGAAGGGGTCTGAACACTTTCAGAGGAAGGGGGAGGTCTCCAGATACACCCGCATGCCCATATTCCTGGATGGTGCAGTCCACCACCTTACACACCAACCTGGCAGCAACCACCGTAATCATGGCGATCTACGGAAAATACAATGATTAGGAAATTAACAGGAAGGTTTGTGCTACCTAAATAAAGTAGCGAGCCTAATCCAGCCATCCTTTACAGTGTCCATATTTGGACATCCTCAGTCTCAGCAGGATTTATGTCAGTCCCCTCCTTCTATGATCAAAGCCCCACGAAGAAGCATTGATGTCACCATTGTTATGCTTTTCAGACAAGAGAAAACATTCTCTTAATAGCTCCAAAGCCAAAATAATAAGTTCATGTATTATGTATATCCACTTAGCATTTTCACTGTTCTCTGTACATTATTAATGTTATTTATCCGTATCCAGCTCCTGCGGAGAGTAACAGGAAGTGAAGATTTGGCAGTGAGGAAGGTGTGCCGTCCAAATGGCACCCTATTCCCTACAAAGTGCACTACATAGGGAGAGAGACAGACAGAGTTCTGGTCAAAAGCAGTGCACTACAAAGGGAATAGGTGTACTACATAGGGAATAGGTGCACTACATAGAGAATAGGTGCACTACATAGGGAATAGGTACACTACATAGGGAATAGGTGCCCTACATAGAGAATAGGTGCACTACATAGGGAATAGGTGCACTACATAGGGAATAGGTGTACTATATAGGGAATGGGTGCCCTACATAGGGAAAAGGTGCACTACATAGGGAATAGGTGCACTACATAGCAGGGCGAACAAGGCGACCATATTTCCCTACCTGGAATTGTATAATTTAGAAGCACGCCTAGACAAATGAAAGATTCTAGCTTTAATAGGTCAAAACATTTTCATTGTGCTCCATAATTTCTTTGTGTGCGCCTACATTTTTCAACTCAGGCGCACACGTGCTCCATGTAAAAAAAGGTCAGCGTAGAACCCTGCATAGGGAATAGGGTTCCACCTGGGAAGCAACCCAGGCGGGCCACAGGTCTCAGGATGACCCTGGCTGGGGGACCGTTCAGTGTTGTCTAGGGCTTTGATCATCCACCCATGGGATGTATTTGTGCCTGGAGGACGTCTCCCATTTCTCAGAAACAGCAGTTTTACTAAGTGGTGTCCTGGAAACAAGGTATTCCCGGGACACCACTCCTGTCATAACTCTTTATACTGACGGTGGTGTGTGTGTGCTGCTGTGACAGCTCCCAGCAGGACATCAGGTGTGGAGCCGAGTGCTAGCGGAGCTCTACTCACAGCCCCGCAGGACTCGGCATTGTGGGTAAATCTCCTATGCCGTGGGCCTGATAGAACACAGGCATCGGAGTGGCGGGATAGTTACGACAGAAAAACAGTCACACACTTGGACTTTACACTCAAATGCGCACGCGCGCACACACACAGTGGTGAATAGGCTTCAGGTTATACTCTTGTTCCATTTGCACAGCCATTCCAAGTTATTTCAACTCCTGATGACTGTACGTGGTACTGAAACCTTATCAGGAAAGGCCAATGTATTTCCTAGCATTCCATTGCCTTGATCACATTAGTAGTATAACTACTACATTACTTGTCTAGCTCTGATCCAGGGCGTTACGTGCAGATTCCTGAAGCTGAACCTTCTCAGTGTCAGCAAACTGCACGTAACCCCTGGACCAGAGCTACTATTTGTCCAACCCTACAGTATCATGGCAGTGAGGAGATGTGATATGATCGGAGATGTGAGCGACAACCGAGGGGAAAGCTGATCTGCTCTGTATTCCTGCAGTGTCTCCTCAGTCCGTCTGACCTCAGACACCGGTCACGCTGTCATAATTATTCTGACACATACCCCCTCTCTGTTGTCTCCCTTCTCCCCCTTATTAGATCAGACGTTGGCTGCCCATTCCCTTCCCTTGCTCCCTCACGGAGTGCATCCCAAATGGCATCCTATTCCCTATATAGTGCACTACTTTTGATCTGGACCCATAGGGCTCTGGTCAAAAGTAGTGCACCATGTACGGAATAGGGTGCCATTTTGGGATGCAACCATGTACTCATCTAACCTCGGGTCCATCATCCATCCATCTCCTCTATCCTCCATTCACCTTATCCTCACCTCTCCTGTCAGGGTACCTCAGTGCAGCTCTCATGCCACCAGAGGCTGATAACATGTCAATCATATTATAGAGTCCCATTATAGAGATACTGTGGATGACTCCTTTGACTCGCTCCGTGGTTTGGTTTCGAGTTCAGATAGGGATAGGCTAGCTGGGAATACAACCTAGTGTGTGTGTGTGTATGAGAGAGTGCATGCATTGGTGCGTGCCTGCGTGTATGTGTGTGACAGATATGAAAGCATCTGTGTATGCCGGTGACAACTAAACAAGTGACACGAGAGAGCCATGTCAGACTGACCTTTCCAAGCAGGAAGCAGAAGGCTGTAATTCATATTCACAATTCATTGACATTTTCTGATGGTTTCAGACACACATTTACATACCGAGGGGGTCTGTTTCAAACAGGCACAGTCTTTAGGTGATATTACATTTAGTATCAAATCAATGAAATAAAAAATTGATTGGTCACATGCTTCGTAAACAACAGGTGTAGACTAACAGTGAAATGCTTAGTTACGGGCCCTTCCCAACAATACAGAGAGAAAGAAAATAGAGAAATAATAGAAAAGTACAAAATGTAATAATAAAAATAATAATACATAATGAGTCTTGTCTATATACACAGGGCACCAGTATATATATACCAGTATATGTAGTACTGTCACGTAACAGTTTGGGAGACAATTTGGGAGACAATTACACGGTTTGTTCTGCTAATTAGGTGTGTGTTAGCTGTTTCCCGGCGGTCCTGCTGCCCAGCGTATCCAGGGTGTGAGCAGAATGCAGGGTCAGCAGGAGAGTCTAGTCTATGGCCAGGCCACACTCTGCTTTCCAGTGGGCCACCACCTCCTGGGACACAGATACACAGCACAGCAAATAGATCAGACATTCATTCGTAGAGACATTCAGACAGACAACAAAATAGACAGACAGATTAGCAGACATACAGACTCACTCGCTCACAACGTACAGCTCATGAAATGCTCATGAAACGTTTTTTGACAGTAACTCAATTGGACCTCTAGGTGTCAGTAATAAAGCTGTTTATCAAGCAACGGGTTTCCCTCAATTTAAATGACATTTTATCAAATACATTTTCCAATAATGACTTATTATGGTTTCTCTAGTTATACAGTTGCTGTGCGTGTCTGCACTGGCTGAGCAACTCAAACATCCTGTGGTTCCAAATGCAACAACATTTAACATATATTACTTGGCAATGACAGAGCTGAGAGCCTTTTAACTCCTATGATAATCTTATAGCACGGCATACATCCTAATTTCATACACTCAATACTTCATTTAATAAAAAAATCATCTTAGTTCTGCTAAACACAAATTTGTGACCATAAACATTTGGTAAATAGATAGAGAAGCTGCCTATGCCAGGGTATTGAGCACTATTCAATTCCCAATCACTGTCCCTTCGCAAGCTTAGCGCTAGCTAAATGGCGGGCTGCAATCGTAAACATTTGAAGATAAACTTGACACGGTAGAGTATTGAGCACTATTAAGTTTATCTCAGCTCCAATGCTGACAGATCTGACAGTGTCTGCATCCTAAATGGCACCATATTCCCTATGTTGTGCACTACTTTAGACCAGAGCCCTAATCCTACAGTAGTCCTATGCCCTGGTCAAAAGTAGTTTACTATGTAGGGAATATGATGCCATTTGGGACACAGAGGGTGGCATTTAAAGGAGTTAATCCCATTGGCTGTCACTAAAATAAAGGATTCACGCTGAGTCACTGCTATTGGCCCAGACTCTGCCATAGGAGTACATTAAAGACAGGAAATACTGCCGAATATGACCTGATGCCTGTTCTGATTCCTCAATATGGGCCGGGAAAATATTGGTGCACTATATAGGGAATAGGGTGCCATTTGGGACACCGTCACAGATTTATTAAGAAGGGAATATTCATGGACAGGAGAGATCGATCTTGTATATTAAAATAAGCTGCCGGCATAGAGAAATGAGGGAGCAGCACTTCAGCTGAACAACACATCTGAGAGACATGGAGATGGGACTGATGTGTGGTGCTACTGATGCTGAGCCAGAGTTGAACTTGGTACTATCCCTCAGACTTTGTACAGCTGCGATAGCCCACAACCATTATGAATCTCACTCCATCCACGAGGATGCACAGTGCTTTGTTGTTGTCTTGTGAGGTTAAGCAGCCACACTGACAAGCACCGCCCACCGCATCAATTTACTTTTAGCAAGCGGTGGCTAAAGTGAGCACTTTCTTTCATTCCGTTTCTCTGATGCCAAGGTCGTTGACGGCTGGGAGGCAGACACTGCTGTCAGAGGAGAAGAGAGCAGAGCAGGACAGGAGAGAGGGCAGCTGTAGTGGTATAGGGAGATGGCAAGCTCTGAATCTTAATAAAGCCAGAGACTTACAGGAAGAAGGGAGAGGTGAAACGTCCGTTATGGCTATGAAATATTAAGTTGAAGAGCTGGTGCCACTGTGGCATCACCTAGGTGGGCGCTACAGATGGGTAGAGGATGAAGTGAGTTGACCAAACCCCCTTACAAAGCTGGGTTTTATTACAGCCTGCACTCTGTCCCAGGACTAATTGAGCCTGATGGAAAATTCCTTCCTTCCTTCCTTCCTTCCTTCCTTCCTTCCTTCCTTCCTTCCTTCCTTCCTTCCTTCCTTCCTTCCTTCCTTCCTTCCTTCCTTCCTTCCTTCCTTCCTTCCTTCCTTCCTTCCTTCCTTCCTTCCCTCTCTTTCTCTCCCTCTCGTTTTCCCTTTCACTTTCTCATCAGTCCTGCGGTTACCAACAGGAGCTAGGTGTGGAAGAGTCTTTCAGTTGTGCTGCTGTAGCAACCAAAATCTGAGAGACTTACCATCTGGTAATGTCTGAAAACAAGGGTGGGGTTGATACATCCAGTTAACTGATGATAATGTTGCTATAAACTTCCCCCATCTCACGCCAGCTGGCTTATCATAGTAAACACGGTAGTGGAAATGACAGACTATTCATCAAGAACATCTAAGACAAACATTTTTTTGTATGTATTGGAAGAAAAGTATATCACCAAAGGTTACTAGGCGGTGGCGCTGGATTTTGCTGTGCACTGTTTAGGCAACACACCTAGGCAGAGACGATTCATATTTTCCAGTAACTAGGCGGAGGGAGAAAGGGAGAGCTAGGAACCTGCCTCTACTTTCCAGAGAGGAGAAGGAGAAACAGACCACCTGGAGGAGAACAAGTTCTGAACCCTGGTAAGGGACACATGGTCTAATTCTCAAACAGCACACTATTACCTATATAGGCTAGTGCACTACTTTTGACCAGGGCCTATAGGACTCTGATCAAAAGTAGTGCACTATACTGGGAATAGGGTGCCATGGAGAAATTGGGAAAATGTGAACTGTGGGGAGGTTAGAATTTATATCCTTCTAACTTGCCGTCTTGCTCTCTCTCTCTTTCATGTGCAAATCCTGGCCACATCTTAGCCTTGCAGTTAACTGTGGATCGCTGAAATACAAAGACAGACAGCATTCTACACATCATCATCTTCAATGACTGAAAGAGAACCGTATGTCAACTGCTCTGCTAAAACAATATATACCTCACAGCCACACCAAGGTCTCTGAGCCACAGAACCCTTTCCTCTGCCAAGTTCAACCCCCCCCCCCCCAAAAAAAAACTCTTGTTCCACAGGTGCCAGGAACACATTATTTTTCATTCAAGGCTAAATCTCGAACTGGACATAAATGGAGAGCTGTAGGCCAGCGGAAGCTGGTTGGCAGGGGGAGAGGAGTGCGTATTGAATTTGGAAAGTCATAAATGGCAGTTTGAATACCACAGAGTGGGTGGTGTTTTAGAGAGGCAGACCCACTGGGCACAGACGTCAGTACAAAGTACATTCCACGTTGGTTTAACGTCATTTCGTTGATTCAGCCAGTGTGTGCCCAGTGGCGATAAATCACTTGGAGGTCTTAGTTGGAGGGAAAAAACGCACGTACTCACGCACACACACTTCTGTATAGAGCCTTCTCAGCAGGACTTAAACGTATCAAATTATACCCCAATTAGACGAGTGACTTGCTTCTAACTACACAGGACCCAGGGGTTTGGACCCAGAATACAAATGACAAACAACAAACAAAGTATTATTTCTCAGTCTATTAGACTTTTATCCCAGCAGGAGAATGTCTGAGAAGAGTCCAGACAGACAGAAACAGTGTGGAACATAAGTAATCCAAATGAATGCTCAAACTATTTCCCATGAATAGCACCTGGAGGAACAGTCAGAAACATTAAAACAATAAACTCCTCCACCTCTCTCACTCTTAGAAAAAGGGTTCCAAAAGGGTTATTCGGCTGTCCACATAGGAGAACCTTTATTGGTTCCAGGTAGAACCCTTTTTGGTTCAAGGTAGTGGAACCCGATTGGCTTCCATGTCAAACCCTCTGTAGAAAGGGTTCTATATGGAACCCAAAATGGTTCTACCTGGAACCAAAAATGGTTCTACCTGGAATCAAAAATGGTTCTTCAAATGGTTCTCCTATGGGGACAGCTGAAGAACCCTTTTAAGGTTCTTTTTTGATAAGAGTGTATAGGAGTGGCCCTAAACCAACAGAGATGGTTTATTCTCAGCTTGGGCTGTCTGGACTCTGGACATATTATTAACCAGGAAGCAAACCTTTTCACACTCCCAGAATATACAACCTTGATTATTTGAGTATGGTGGACTGGACACGCACGCTCAATGCACACACACACACACTTAGTGGCCCTTCTGCAGAGGGTGGATGGAGCTATTGACAGACAGATCAAGTAAAGATGTGTCCCAAATGGCATCCTATTCTCTATTTAGTGCACTGCTTTTGACCAGGGTAACCAAGCAGTGAAATATATAGGGAAAAGGGTGCCATTTGGGACACACCCTATAAGTAATCCCAGCTGAAACCACACCAGTCCAGTACATGCTATATTTGAAACTTTTCAGTTTCCCCTTTGATCCTTTGTCTTGTTTCTCTTACAAACGACACAAACTCTCCTACCATGGTTTAGCTGGTGTGAGTGTGTTATTGATAGTGAAGATATGTTGCATGCTAATTATGGCAGAGTAAATATGGCTTCACTGTTCTATTATTACAGTGAAGTCAATAGAAACACTGATGAGATGAAAAACAGCCACTAGAGGGAGATATCTATCCTTCCTCATACAGTGAATGATGAAATAACTAAGTATGGGTGTAGTGTGAAGGTGCCCCTCGATGCTGATCTTGGGTCAGTTTTGCATTTCCCCCAACAATGGTTAAGGTTAGGATTGTTTGAGGGGACGCTGATCCTAGATCTGTACCTAGGGGCAACCTCAGCTCAGGGGGCCGATAAAACGAGTACAAACAAAATAGACGGTATTATAAGTATAATGCTGTGTAATGTATAATGGTAAATGTAACATTACTGTGTGGCTCTGACCAGGAAAACTCCAGACCGTATGTAGCCTATAACTAGGACCTGGAGTTTTTCCTGGTCAGATCACATGGTTAGGAAAAACTTGGGGCCAAAACAATATGGAAATGTCTCAGGAGTGGAGTGGGATGGGGGTCGACTCTGGAACGCAGAGGTCCAAGAGAGCCCCTAGGGCGAGGGAGGTCGAGGGGATGAGAGGTGACCCAAAGCCTGGTTTCCTGTTTACGGTCTTGCTCTGGTGACCTTCCCCTATACCCGGTGATGAGTCACCGACATATGGACACCAGATTACCATTACAAAATACTTTCCCCCCTAATCATATTGAGCATGTACATTCCGTTCTGCTGCTGACGTTATAGCGAATTGATTTTAAATGCATCCAGCTTACACTTTGAAATGGAGCAATTGTTGTGGCAAAATGAATAGTCAGGTGTGTACTGAACAAAAAAGTGTGCTATTCCCAACAGACAAGAGCATGAGACTCCATCAGCTTGAGAAACTTCAACTTGAGAATATGCCTGGAATGGCAAAAGTACACACACACACACACGCACACGCACCATAAAAATTCCCCTGTGCTAGACAGATACTTTACAAGATTTTACAATTTGGTGAGAGCATAAAAGTGTAACGATGTACATAAACAAACACACACCTGGTAACTGCCCAATCCTGAGGTTTTTCTAGGAAAGCCTGTTTTCCCAGGGGAAACCTGGGGTTTCATGATGTGTGTGTGACACTTATATAAATGATTTATATGAGCAAGGTTAGAGGAGAGCAGAGGGTGAGCCCTGGTGGCAAGTCCTAAACAAGTCCTTACATGCTCACACAGCACCCAGAATTAAAACAAACATCAACAGAACGTCACCAGGGAGAAGGAGGAGTGTTTTGAAGCCCATTTTCTCAAATAATCTTTGCAACGGGCAGAAAGCAATTAGCTAATCACAACACCTCGATAAACAGAGCGTGGTGGTCTTTAACAGCCGAACTCAAAAGAATCCCAGAGGTTCAGCTGACACGAATTCGTGGCATTTTAAGATGTTTGTCGCTTCTCTTTTCATCTCAGATTTGACAGACGTCCTGTGAAGAGAGGGGAGAGCTGCCCACAGGTAATTAGCTCTCCTGTCAATAATGGGCAATACAGAGCCATTTTATATCCCAAAAAGAAAACATTTATATATACAAAAGACCTTCAAATGTAAATTGATAATTGTCATATAATTTAAAAATCGGCAATTATACCTCTAAACATACCTTCGCATGGTGTGTGTCACTGCTGCTACACAGATGTCATAACATCTGGAGACTGACACATGTCACTACTGAGGTCAAAATATCACTCTTCTCAATGATGGTGTATACACACGCACACCAGGAGACCACAGCCCTTTCGTACTGATTTCTTATCTAACACTGAAGGGTGAGCCTTTAGCTTACTCTCACACACACACACACACACCCCAGGAGACCACAGCCCTTTCGTACTGATTTCTTATCTAACCACTTACAAGTGAGCTTGACCTTACACCACACCACACACACACACACACACAACACAAACAACAAGCACCCACCACACACACACACACACACACACACACACACACACACACACACACACACACACAGAGAGAGAGAGAGAGGTGTTTCCAGACTGTGTTGGGTCATTGTAGGGAATAGAGGTGGAGCAATATAGTTCAAAAATGGGCTGAGACAAACTAAGAGTAGCACCATACTTGTTTATAAATCGCCATACCACTGGATGTCTCCTCTGTCAACATTTCCACATCTCCCACATCCACACGAAGACACCAAGGGTAAGACTCGATTGGCTCCTCTATTGACAGTTTCATTGTCAAAATTGAAAGTTGAAACAAATCCTTTCAAATTGAATTACTTGAAAGTTGTTCAAAGTATTTATAGCCTATGTGAGGATAAACATAATCCTACGTCTGTTTCCTTGTTCCCTCAATTGCCTAGCTTTTACCGTTTAGGATTCTAGTGAGGGGAGTGACATTTCTAGAAAGACAATGACTCATGCGTTCAGTAGTTCCAATTGTCTGAACAGTGATTGTAAGGACTTTTAAAGTTCAAAGTCCTCTGTGTTTACGATTTTAGCCTAACCTGATAATTATGCTGAAGTAAGAATGACTAACATACTGTATAAAGTGACAAGACATAATGCACATTGCACATAATGTCAGTACAATTTTCTCAGCTTCTCTGTCTCCTATCTTCTCTGAAATGTTGGTATATTCAGTCTGGCAGAACATCGGCGCTAAAGAAATGTGTTATTGATGGTTCTCTCATCATTTATTTCTCATAGCTCAATATCTCGTAGTTAACGAGAGATGGAATACAAAATATGTGTTTTTGGCCTTAAATCTCCGACAGAGATCTCACTCAGTAAAACAGCTGGGGAAACTTCAGCTGAATATTTGAGATATTGGAGATATTTGGACATGAGACAAGATGTTGTGTAGGAACACCGACAGCTTCTCGTCTCTGTCTCTCGCTGGCAGCACGTCGTTGGATAACCTCATAGACCTGGAAGCTATCCTAAAAACCTACCGTACGTTATTGAACTGAGGCGGCAAAGACAGAGAAGCCTCGCCTGTAGTAATTATCTGTTGAGCGTTAAAGCGCCTGTCGTACCAAACACATGTGATACACACTTTCTCTTAGAAACAACGATGGGCTTTCTGCCCAGTTATCAGAGAATCATTCACAGATCCACACAAGTGATGATCATTTCAAGTCATACACTTACCCCACATTGAACCCAAACAGAGTTTCTGGTATTTCCTGGCAGGGTCAGCACAATGAGTCAGTCTGAATAAGGAACAGCAGGGTCAGCACAATGAGTCAGTCTGAATAAGGAACAGCAGAGTCATGATGGAGTTCTCTCTCTAGGCATGTCCTTACACACTGTGATGACACACAAATGCACACGTGCACCCACACACACACACACACACACAGGTCTATGGATCTAATCTTCAGAGCTCTACTGTCACACTATCTACATATTTACATCTGCAGTAAGGGAATGAAAACACCTTGATAAGTGTCTCGGAAAATCTATTCTAACATCTCAAGACTATCAATCAATCAATCAATCAATCAATCAAATGTATTTATAAAGCCCTTGTACATCAGCCAATATCACAAAGTGCCTTACAGAAACCCAGCCTAAAACCCCAAACAGCAAGCAATGCAGATGTAGAAGCACCGTGGCTAAGAAAAAAACTCCCTAGAAAGGCAGGAACCTAGGAAGAAACCAAGAGAGGAACCAGGCTCTGAGGGGTGGCCAATCCTCTTCTGGCTGTGCCGAGTTGAGATCAGAGGTGGGAAAAGTACTCAATTGTCATACTTGAGTAAAAGTAAAGATACCTCAATATAAAATGACTCAGTAAGATACTAGAGTAAAAGTCTAAAAGTATCAGATTTTACTTAAGTACTTAAGTACGTAATTACTTAGATTTGACTTAAGTACTTAAGTACAGTGGTGGAAAAAGTACTCATTTGTCATACTTGAGTAAAAGTAAAAGTAAAAAGTAAAGGTAAATGCTATACATCAAACTCCTTATATTCAGCAAACCAGACTGCACAATTTCCTTTTTGATAACTTTTTTTGACAGCCAGGGGCACACTCCAACACTCAGACGTAATTTAGAAAGGAAGCCTTTATATTTAGTGAGTCCACCAGATCAGAGGCAGTAAGGATGACCAGGGATGTTCTCTTGATACGTGTGTGAATTGGACCATTTTCCTGTCCTGCTAAGCATTCAAATTGTAACTAGTACTTTTGGGTGTCAAGGAAAATGTATGGAGTAAAAAGTACATACTTTTCTTTAGGAATGTAGTGAAGTAAAAGTAGTCAAAAATATAAATAGTAAAGAACAGATACCACAAAATACTACTTAGGTAGTACTTTGAAGTTTTTTTTAACTTAAGTACTTTACACCACTGGTTGAGATATGACTGCACAGAACATTGTGGGGCAGTTTCCCCACACACAGATTAAGCCTAGTCCTGAACTAAAAAGAATGGACGATGGAGAACCTCCATTGAAAGTTTTTATTAGTCCAGGGCTTGGCTCAATCTGTGTCTGGGAAAGATTTTTCAGGGATAGTCACTTTCTCCAGAGGGAAAGGAAAATTGTTGTGTTGGGCGTACTGGTGTGCAAGCGGTTCCAACTGACAGGTTTTGTGAGAGAAATCAAGTGAGATATTCCTAACGAGAGGGAGCTTAATGTTCACAGTAGAGCTGGCTGATATGGACAAAAATCCATATGGCGATAAATTGCCTGAATTGATGAGGTAACAATAAATAGAGGGGGGGGGGTAACAGGAACAGGAACAGATAGTTGTTGACAACTTGGATCGCCATGCTGTTATTGGCTGTATGTGCATTACAACTTTCAGATGGATGGCCTTTCTCTACTTCATATTATTTGGGAACAGCATGGTCTTTAAGGGGTTGTCTGTCTGGGCACATCCTCACACACTGTGATCTGTGATAACACACACCACACACACACACATGCGCCCACACACACACACACAAAAGCACACGCACTGGTGTATGGATCTAATCTTCAGAGCTCTACTGTCACGCTATCTACATCTGCAGTAAGGGAATGCAAACACCTTGAGAAATCTCTCTCTGGCTTCTACTAGAGCAATACTAAACATCTGGCCCATCCACACCATCAGCCTGATAAGTACTGAGCTTACACACTGGTTCAAAGATAGAATAGATGTTCAGAGACGAGCTAACATCTCAAGACTAAACAGATATGAATGTACAGAACATTGTGGGGCAGTTTCCCAGACACAGATTAAGCCTAGTCCTGAACTAAATAAGAATGGATGATGGAGAACCTCAATCCAGGGCTAGGCTCAATCTGTGTTTGGGAAACTGCCCAGAGTGTTTCAAGAAAGAATCATCCGATTTTTCAGGGATAGTCACCTTTTCCAGAGGGAAAGGAATATTGTTGTGTTGGGCGTACTGGTGTGCAAGCAGTTCCAACTGAAAGGTTTTGTGCGAGAAATCAAGTGAGATATTCCTAACGAGAGGGAGCTTATTGTTCATAGTAGAGCTGGCTGATATGGACAAAAATCCATATCGCGATAAATTTCCTGAATTGATGCGATAACGATGAATAGAAGTTTGTAACATTAATGTGCCCCACAGTCTTTTGTTATTATCCCGAGTGGCGCAGCGATTTAAGGCACTGTGTCTCAGTGCTAGAGGCGTCACTACAGACCCTGGTTCAATTTCAGGCTGTATCACAACCGGCTGTGATTGTGAGTCCCATAGGGCGGCGCACAAGTCGTTTGGGCAGGGTAGGCCGTCATTGTAAATAATAATTTGTTCTTAACTGACTTGTCTAGTTAAAAAAATTACCTAGGCAAGTCAGTTAAGAACAAATTATTATTTACATTGACAGCCTACCAGGGAACAGTGGGTTAACTGCCTTGTTCAGGGGTAGAACAACAGAATTTGACCTTGTCAGCTCAGGGATTCGATCCAGCAACCTTTCAGTTACTGGCCCAATGCTCTAACCACTAGGCTACCTGCCACCCCATAAACGATAAATAAAAAAATATACACTACTGATCAAAAGTTTTATAACACCTACTCATTCAAGGGTTTTTCTTTATTTTTTACTATTTTCTACATTGTAGAATAATAGTGAAGGCATCAAAACTATGAAATAACACATTATGGAATCTTGTAGTTACCAACAAAGTGTTAAACAAATCAAAATATATTTTATTTTTGAGATTCTTCAAATAGCCACCCTTTGTCTTGATGACAGCTTTGGACACTCTTGGCATTCTCTCAACCAGCTTCACCTGGAATGCTTTTCCAAAAGTCTTGAAGGAGTTCCCACATATGCTTTTCCGTCACTCTGGAGTCCGACTCATCCCAAACCATCTCAATTTGAAAATAGTAAAAATAAAGAAAAACCCTTGAATGAGTAGGTGTTCTAAAACTTTTGATCAGTAGTTTATATATATATTTTTTAATTGGCCCATTAACAAATCACCCATATTAGCGAACGTATTTAATTTCAAAATTCACATTTCTCTACTATAGGCTACTTATCATAATGAACGATATCAGCAAAATGCCTGCGATAAGTCATCGGTACGGTCGGTGTCGCTTCAGCTCTATTTCACACGCACGTAACGGTATGCATATACGCACACACCCACTCCTCACCCTGTCAAGCATTGGCTGCAAATTCTACACACAACATCCAAACAACCCCTACGGGTCAAAAAGGGGGAGAAAAAGCAGTGAGGGGGGGGGGGATAACAGGAACAGATAGTTGTTGACAACTTGGATCGCCATGCTGTTATTGGCTGTAAGTGCATTACAACTTTCAGATGGCTGGCCATTCTCTAGCTCTCTCCTAATAGACGCATTCTGATAAAATACATATTTGATATTATTTGATACATTCTGTCCAAATTATGTGAAAGAGAATAATAATTTCATCCAACAAGTCCTGTCTAGAACAGAAAAAAAGTGATCTTGTCAACAGATCTCTTTTAAGTTAACACAATGCAGCAGCATCGACTAAACTGACTTGATGTCATTCGTAACATACCATGTTCCTTTATTCCCTTACTTCTCAGAGAACAGAGAGGATGGAGATGGATGAAGAGGACTACAACTTTGGGAACACCAGCTCCAACGACAGTGACGACTATGACGACTACCACTCGGTGTGCGACAAAGCCGAGGTGCGTTCCTTCGGCCGTCTCTTCCTGCCCGTGGTCTATGCCTTGGCCCTGGTGGTGGGCGTGGCGGGCAACGCCTTAGTCGTGGTGGTGTACGCGTTGCCGCGGCGACTGCGGACGCTGACGGACGTGTGCATCCTGAATCTCGCTGTGGCTGATTTACTCCTCCTCTTCACGCTGCCCTTCTGGGCGGCTGATGCCGTGCACGGCTGGCGGATCGGCGTGGCCGCCTGCAAGCTCACCTCCTTCCTCTACACCACCAACTTCAGCTGCGGTATGCTGCTGCTAGCCTGTGTTAGCGTGGACCGATATCGGGCACTGGCACACAATGCTGGAGGCCAAGCTAGGAGTGGCCCGCAAGCCAGGAGACAATGGATATTAGTGTGTGCCGTTGTGTGGACCACAGCTATTTGCTTGGGCCTGCCTGACATGGTGTTCTTCACGGTGAAGAACACATCCCACGGGCTGGCTTGCACAGCCATCTACCCCAGCAGCATGGCCCGATCGGCCAAGGCTGCCTTGGAGCTGCTGGAGGTGCTGCTGAGCTTCCTGCTGCCTTTCCTGGTAATGGTGGTGTGTTACTGCTGGGTGGCCCGGGCGCTGGTTAGGGTCGGAGCCGGGGTGCGCAGGGAGAAGAGGTGGCGGGCCCTGCGGGTGCTGCTGACCGTGGTGGGGGTGTTCCTGTTCACCCAGCTGCCCTACAACCTGGTGAAGCTGTGGCGGACGCTGGACGTCATCTACGGCCTGGTGACCGACTGTGACCTCAGTAAAGGTCTGGACCAGGCTCTCCAGGTGACGGAGAGCCTGGCGCTCACACACTGCTGCATCAACCCAATGCTCTACACCTTCATAGGCTCCTCCTTCAGAGGATACGTCCTCAGGGTCGCCAAGAGCCTAGGGCAGCGCCTCGGGGGGAGAATGCGCGGTGGTCGCCACGGCAACGAGGAGCCGGCGGTGGAGATCTCGCTCAATACACACAATTCCGCCGGGCACACACACTCACACTCTGTCTCGGAGGACGAGGACACCAGCACCTTCACCATCTAACATGTCTAAAAACTCAGAAGTCTTATCATGGTAACCAAAAAGGGCTACTGCGCAAACATTTCTACTGGATTTTCTAGGGGCAATCTGGGATTCAATCAGCAACAAAGCAGTCCATCAAGCGTATATTTTGGGGTTCTGATTCGGTAAGACAGTTGAATTAAGCTCATGAGGCATTTATAAGTTAGATTCTTCATGAATAATTGGCTATCATCAATTTTCAAGGTCCAAAAATGAATGTGTACCAATCACAGATCGCCCCTTAAGCAGTTGCTCTATACCAGTATTACTAGAAGCCTGTGCTATACATAAATAACTGTTAAGTAACTTGATATCTAGATGAATGTCTGTATTTGTATAGTTGAATAATGTATTATTTAGTATCTAGTCAATCTTTAGTATTGCATAAGCTTTTGTAAATAAAACAAGTTGTTTTTATGTAACCCTCCCCCATTATTTCCTGTATATGACATCCATCTGAAATAAATCTCAAAATCAGAAGGAATGGCTCTCTCAAGCTCATGCTCTTACAACTCTCATCATATCCTATTCAATCTCACACAGCACATGGCGCCTACAGATCAGAAGCATCTGATTCCAATGTATTCTGTGGCTTTGAGAGAAAAGAAAGCAGGCAGTCTGATTGAGCAGCGGGTTGCCAGGGAGAAAAGCCAGAGAGCTCCGCAAAACAAAGAGTGAGAAGTCGACAGGGAGAGGAGAGAGAGGGCTTCCATCCGGCCATCACACAGGCAGGAAGACACTACAGGCAGGAAGACACTACACAACCAGCGGGGATCTGTTTTGAGGCTGCATCGCAAATGGAACCCTATTCCCTACATAGTGCACTACTTTCTTTTACCAGAGCCCTATGGGGTGCCATTTGGGACGCATCCCCATGAAGGGGATTCCAGCATTTAAATTACCCTGCCTGTCCTCTCATGTTCTTTCCGTTTAAATAAGCTGGACTTAAAAAGTGCAACAGGGGTTTGATGTTGAGTGCAGTCCATAGAACAGTGGTGAACCATTTCAGTATGGCCATTTATCCTCTTCCTTTAAAACTCATCTTCAAAAAAGGACTTTTATCTTAAACTCTTTGAAATCGATCGTACACATCACATCGGATTGAAGTCCTTTGACAAAATGAATGGCGAATATAAAACGAAATTAAACGAGCTAAATGTATGCCATGAATAACAAAAATCGGGCCCCCAAAAGCATAGTGAGATGCATTGTGTGGTGGAGAGAGTTAAACAGTGTCTCAATGAAAAGCTTTTTCCACAGGAATGAGTCACTCAGAGGATCGTCTTAAAGTGGAAAAATTCCCCAGAACTGGAGCCACCATAGATAGGCCATAGATCATAAAAATCCTAGCTAATGTCCTCAGTGTTTACCTCCTATTCTCTTACAGAACCTTTTAGTCATATCCTCTCCTCTGTAATGACTGGGTCTGTGCCCCAAATGGCACTCTATTCCCTATATAGTGCACTACTTTTAAACAGGGCCCTGGTCAAAAGTAGTGCACTATATAAGGAATAGGGTGCCATTTGGGATGCACAGATGTTGGGATTGGTAAACACATCAGTTAAGTGTGTGGTTGGTTGTGGAGGGATAAACTCAGGACAAAAGAGTGAATCACAGTCTCTTCACACAGCAATACCCTCAACTCCTCCACTGTCTCCCAAATCACTTAGAATGACCGATTGGTTGCTGAGGGGAATGGGAAGTGAATGGTGCATCAGTGTAATCAGCTTCAGACTTTAAATGTGAGGCACAAGACGAGGCTATACATTTGGGTCTTTAACCTGAAAGCTGGCTAGAGACTAGATGATTTTTGGCCTGTCTGCAGGCTCCCGACGAGCACTTTTGACAACAATGCCGAAGGTCAGCCTGATTATCGAATCACTCTACCGAGGTAGTGTCGTTAGGTGTAAGCCTCATACCGAGAACCCGCTCGGTGCGATTTGGCTTGGCTGACTAGTTAAATGTGATAGGTTCTCCGATATTAAGATGAAACGATTAAGGGCGTGTCAGGTGAGCAAGAGTTGCAGACTACACCCTAAACCGTCAAGTGTGTGGTTAGAGCTACACCTGTGTGTAGGTAAACAGACTTGTCTATAAATGTACCTATCTATACTATACGCATCTACAATGTTTATTCCACACTAAGATCAACTTCTCCTTTAACTTGATCTCTTTCTTCATCCATCTCGTCGTCCTTCGTTGTTCTACTCGTTCCCACTCTCTTATTCTGTCGTTACTGCTTTCTACTTTGCTATCTACTGTCATGTTCCCTACTCTATACATCTCATGGAGAGGCCTAAAAGTACAATACAAGCCAGGATAAGAGCACAATAGTTGAGCTCTGAAGCAAAACCAGGCTGTTGAGTGGCATTAAAGTATCGTTTCCTAAGCAGAGCTTCCAAACGGCAAAGAGCTCAACCAATTCCATATCGTCTGCGAATGAGCGATAGGAAAACGACAGAAAACAGCCATTCGGCGCCACGTAGTCGCCATTCATGATATCTCATCACAGGACCTATGTTTCAATAAACACAGTTCAGCCTGGATTTGAATACATGTCCAGGCTTACATGGAGTCGGGAGCCCAGACGGTGTGCATCTCAGATAAGGTCTGCTCCCAAAGTCATCCAGATAGAGTATTGTGATTGGAAGACGTGTGTGTGGTCACCGTAGCCTCCAGATAAGAGGCTCACCATGGGTCTGGGAGTAAATTACCCCACCCCTGGGACTGTGTTATGGCTAAAAGCTCCATCGCTGCACACACACACACACACACACACACACACACACACACNAGTGCACTAATATAGAGCCCTATGGGTCCTGGTCAAAACTAGTGCACTAATATAGAGACCTATGGGTACTGGTCAAAACTAGTGCACTAATATAGAGCCCTATGGGTCCTGGTCAAAACTAGTGCACTATATAAGAAATAGGGTGCCATTTGGGATGCAGCCTATGTTGAAGAAACATCTTACTCCATCTTACAGCTGCTCTTGAATCCCTCCTGGCTACAAACCGCTTCCATCTACAGTGGCAAGAAAAAGTCTGTGAACCCTTTGGAATTACCTGGATTTCTGCATAAATTGGTCACCAAATTTCATCTGATCTGCATCTAGGTCACAACAATAGACTAACACAGTCTGATTAAACTAATAACAAGCAAACAATTATACATTTTCATGTCTTTGTTGAACACACCGTGTTAACATTCACAGTGCAGGGTTGGAAAAGTATGTGAACCCTTGGATTTAATAACTGGTTGACCCTCCTTTGGCAGCAATAACCTCAACCAACTGTTTTCTGTAGTTGGGGATCAGACCTGCACAACGGTCAGGAGGAAGTTTGGTCCATTCCTCTTTACAAAACTGTTTCAGTTCAGCAATATTGTTGTGATGTCTGGTGTGAACTGCTCTCTTGAGGTCACGCCACAGCATCTCAATCAGGTTGAGGTCAGGACTCTGACTGGGCCTCTCCAGAAGGCGTATTTTATTTTGTTAAAGCCATTCTGTTGTTGGTTTACTTCTGTGTTTTGGGGTCATTGTCCTGTTGCATCACCCAACTTCTGTTGAGCTTCAATTGGCGGACAGATCGCCTAACATTCTTCTGCAAAATGTCTTGATAAACTCGGGAATTCATTTTTCCGTCGATGATAGCAAACTGCCCAGGCCCTGAGACAGCAAAGCAGCCCCAAACCATGATGCTCCCTCCACCATAGTTTAGGTTTTGATGTTGGTGTGCTGTGCCTTTTTTTCTCCACACATAGTGTTGTGTTCCTTCCAAACAACTCAACTGTAGTGTCATCTGTCCACAGAATATTTTGCCAGAAGTGCTGTGGAACATCCAGGTGCACTTTTGCAAACTTCAGACGTGCAGCAATGTTTTTTTTTGGACAGCAGTGGCTTCCTCTGTAGTGTCCTCCCATGAACACCATTCTTGTTTAGTATTTTACGTATCGTAGACTCGTCAACAGAGATGTTAGCATGTTCCAGAGATTTCTGTAAGTCTTTAGCTGACACTCTAGGATTCTTCTTAACCTCATTGAACATTCTGCGCTGTGCTCTTGCAGTCGTCTTTGCAGAACGGCCACTCCTAGGGAGAGTAGCAACAGTACTGAACTTTCTCCATTTATAGACAATATGTCTTAACGTGAACTGACGAACATGAAGGCTTTTAGAGATACTTGTGTAACCCTTTCCAGCTTTATGCAAGCAAACAATTCTTAATCTTAGGTCTTCTGAGATCTATTTTGTTTGAGCCATGGTTCACATCAGGCAATGCTTCTTGTGAATAGCAAACTCAAATTTTGTGAGTGTTTTTTATAGGGCAGGGCAGCTCTAACCAACATCTTCAATCTCGTCTCATTGATTGGACTCCAGGTCAGCTGACTACTGACTGCAACTATCTTTTGGAGAAGTCATTAGCCAAGGGGTTCACGTACTTTTCCCAACCTACACTTTGAATGTTTAAATGATGTATTCAATATAAACAAGAAAAATACAATAATTTGTATGTTATTAGTTTAAGCACACTGTGTTAGTCTATTGTTGTGACTTAGATGCAGATCAGATGAAATTTGATGACCAATTTATGCAGAAATCCAGGTAATTCCAAAGGGTTCACAGACTTTTTCTTGCCGCTGTAGATCCTGTTCAACCATTTTAAGTCTCACTGAACATGTTTCCTGTCACACACACACACACACACACACACACACACACACACACACACACACACACACACACACACACACACACTTCTAATGACACTGTGGCTGCCATGATACACAAGAGAGAAAACAAACATCTCATGTGGGAACATCCTGTCGATTACTCAAATCAAAAACAGCAGAGAAACTGAGTACTGTTCCACCCCCCCACCCCACATCTTCTATGCAAGTGGGAGGAATATAAATGCAGGGATTATCTGTAAATGGTAGGCCTATATCTGGACATTATTATGATGCAAATTTAATATTGAATCATGTTACAGGAACAAGTGGTCACACACTCTATACTGCATAGGCTCGTAATAATTGAATGGGTAAAAAAGAAAGTCACTATTCTGTTAGTCAGCACCTCTCCCATTATTTTGGCTACCATGGCTAGAAGAAGAGATCTCAATCACTTTGAAAGAGGGGTCTCAAAGGAGCATAGGGGGTTTAAAGGGTGTGTGTGTGTGTGTGTTTGTGTCTCAGTCACCAGATCTCAACTCAATTGAACACTATTGAGAGATTCTGGAGCGGCGCCTGAGACAGCGTTTTCCTCCACCATCAACAAAACACCAAATTATGGAATTTCTTGTGGAAGAATGGTGTCGCATCCCTACAATAGCGTTCCAGACACTTGTAGAATCGGTGCCTTCAGAAAGTATTCACACCCCTTTACTTTTCCCCCACATTTTGTTGTGTTAAAAATTGGGATTAAAATGGATTTGTCTTCTTTTTTTCCAACAATCTACACAAAATACTCTGTAATGTTTAAACATTGATGACAAATAAAACAGGACAATAGGTTATTGTCCTGCTGAATGGCGAATTTGTCTCCCAAGTTTTCCTCTAGGATTTTGCTTGTGCTTAACTCTATTCTGTTTATTTTTATCAACAACAAAACTCCTTAGTCCTTGCTGATGACAAGCATACCCATTACATGATGCAGCCACTACCATCCTTGAAAATACAGTGCATTCGGAAAGTATTCAGACCCCTTCCCTTTTTCCAAATTTTGTTACGTTACAGCCTCATTCAAAAATGTATTAAATAAAAACAAATCAATCTACACACAATACCCCATAAAACAGAAATACCTTACGTACATAAGTATTCAGACCCTTTGCTATGAGAATTGAAATTGAGCTCAGGTACATCCTGTTTCCATTGATCATCCTTGAGATGTTTCTACAACTTGATTGGAGTCCACCTGTGGTAAATTAAATTGATTGGACATTATTTGGAAAGGCACACACACACACACCTGTCTACATAAAATCCCACAGTTGACAGTGCATGTCAGTGCAAAAACCAAGCCATGAGGTTGAAGGAAATGTTTGTAGATGTCCGAGACAGGATTGTGTCGAGGCACAGATCTGGGGAAGGGTACCAAAACATTTCTGCAGCATTGAAGGTCCCCAAGAACACAGTGGCCTCTACCATTCTTAAATGGAAGAAGTTTGGAACCACCAAGACTCTTCCTAGAGCTGGCCGCCCGGAGAAGGGCCTTGCTCAGGGAGGTGACCGAGAAGCCGATAGTTACTCTGACAGAGCTCCAGAGTTCCTCTGTGGAGATGGGAGAACCTTCCAGAATGACATCCATCTCTGCAGCACTCCACCAATCAGGCCTTTAAGGTAGAGTAGCCAGATGGAAGCCACTCCTCAGTAAAAGGCACTTGACAGCCCACTTGGAGTTTGCCAAAAGGCACCTAAAGGACTCTCAGACCATGAAAACCTGCTCCAGAACGCTATGGACCTCAGACTGGGGCGAAGGTTCACCTTCCAACAGGACAATGACCCTAAGCACACAGCCAAGACAACGCAGGAGTGGCTTCGGGACAAGTCTCTGAATGTCCTTGAGTGGCCCAGCCAGAGCCCGGACTTGAACCCGACCGGAAATCTCTGGAGAGACATGAAAATAGCTGTGCAGCAACACTCTCCATCCAACCTGACAGAGCTTGAGAGGATCTGCAGAAAATAATGGGAGAAACTCCCCAAATACAGGTGTGCCAAGCTTGTAGCGTCATACCGAAGAAGACTTGAGGCTGTAATCACTACCAAAGTTGCTTCAAAGTACTGAGCAAAGGGGATGAATACTTATGTAAATGTTATATTTCAGTGTTTTATTTTTAATACATTGGCAAAAATGTCCAGAAACCTGTTTTTACCTTGTCATTATGGGGTATTGTGTGTAGATTGATGAGGAAAAAAACGATTTAATCCATTTTAGAATAAGGCTGTAACGTAACAACATTTTGAAAAAGTCAAGGGGTCTGAATACTTTCCGAAAGCACTGTATGAAGAGTGGCACTCAGTGATGTGTTGTTTTGGATTTGCCCCAAACATAATGCTTTGTATTCAGGACATAAAGTTAATTTCTTTGACACATTTTTTGCAGTATTAGTTTAGTGCCTTATTGCAAACTGTCTTTTCACTCTGTCATTTAGGTTAGTATTGTGGACAACAATGTTGTTGATCCATCCTCAGTTTTCTCCTATGACAGCCATTAAACTCTGTAAATGTTTTAAAATCACCATTGGCCTCATGGTGAAATCCCTTAGCGGTTTCCTTCCTCTCCGACAATAAAAAATTCACTCCACAACTGAGGGACCTTACAGACCATGTTGTGTGTGGGGTAGTCATTAAAAAATCGTGTTAACTACCATTATTACACACAGAGTGAGTCAATGCAACTTATTACGTGACTCGTTAAGCAGATTTTTATTCCTGAACGTATTTAAGCTTGCCATAACAAAGGGGTTGATTACTTATTGACTCAAGACGAGTGACGGTTGGTGACGTTTAAGATAAGGGAGGACAATCTTTTTTTAATGAGCATGGCCTTATTTCTATTACAGCACATTGGATGACTGTCATTCATATTCCATTCACCCAGCTCAATGTAACATCAATAGGTTTGGGCTACTACATGACACTCACATTTTCCCTATACCCATCATGAGGTTGCTACAACCTAGCCACTAAATTAAAGTTTACAAAGTAGGTGCACAGGTCGAGAGTAAAATTTCAGTAATCAAGGTGACAGACAGTGACACATTCAATAGTGCCTTGCACACTCTTGCCTGCAACTAGCTGATATAGGGTGTAATAATTAGACCAGTTGCAAACGAGAGTTTCTATTGGACAAATTCAGGTATGTTTATCCCCGTTTCGTTCCGTTTGCTTCCATTTAAGAAACCTTTTTTTCAACAGAATCGGCAGAATGAATACACCCCTGATTACACGCACACAGTTCACTTTCATAGCAGCCACATATAAACAGCATGAACATTTTGCTTGTTGTGTAATTCCTTCTTGCATCTATGCACTCTCCTCCTCTCACCTTTCTAAGCCAAACCTTCATATCATAACCACTAACCGCTACGCACAGCCTACATCAGGGTCCCCCATCTGGCAGCATGCGGGCTGAATTCGGCCCGGGGGTAGTTTTATTTGTCCCCCCAAGTTCTGAGCATTTTCATTGTTGATCATAAAAGACTGTAAAAACACCATGAAATCAGCTCCAAGTGATTTAAATTTTGGAAATCTGTTCCCAAGTATTCCCACGCAAACACGTGATTGTATAGAAATGTAAGCAATGTTATGTTTTGGTCAAATATTATATCTACAGTTGAAGTCGGAAGTTTACATACACCTTAGCCAAATACATTTAAACTCAGTTTTTCACAATTCCTGACATTTAATCCTAGTAAAAATGTCCTGTCTTTGGTCAGTTAGGATCACCACTTTATTTTAAGAATGTGAAATGTCAGAATAATAGTAGAGAGAATTATTTATTTCAGCTTTTATTTCTTTCATCACATTCCCAGTGGGTCAGAAGTTAACATACACTCAATTAGTATTTGGTAGCATTGCCTTTAAATTGGTTAACTTGGGTCAAACGTTTCGGGTAGCCTTCCACAAGCTTCCCACAATAAGTTGGGTGAATTTTGTCCCATTCCTCCTGACAGAGCTGTTGTAACTGAGTCAGGTTTGTAGGCCTCCATGCTCGCACACACTTTTTCAGTTCTGCCCACAAATTTTCTATAGGATTGAGTTTTTTTGTGATAGCCACTCAAATACATTAACTTTGTTGTCCTTAAGCCATTTTGCCACAACTTTGGAAGTATGCTTGGGGTCATTGTCCATTTGGAAGACCCATTTGCAACCAAGCTTTAACTTCCTGACTGATGTCTTGAGATGTTGCTTCAATATATCCACATCATTTTCCTGCCTCATGATGCCATTTATTATGTGAAGTGCACCAGTCCCTCCTGCAGCAAAGCACCCCCACAACATGATGCTGCCACCCCTGTGCTTCACGGTTGGGATGGTGTTCTTCGGCTTGCAAGCCTCCCCCTTTTTCCTCCAAACATAACGATGGTCATTATAACCAAACAGTTCTATTTTTGTTTCATCAGACCAGAGGACATTTCTCAAAAAGTACAATCTTTGTCCCCATGTGCAGTTGCAAACCGTAGTCAGGCTTTTTTATGGCGGTTTTGGAGCAGTAGCTTCTTCCTTGTTGAGCGGCCTTTCACGTTATGTCGATATAGGACTTGTTTTACTGTGGATATAGATACTTTTGTACGTGTTTCCTGCAGCATCTTCACAAGGTCCTTTGCTGTTGTTCTGGGATTGATTTGCACTTTTCGCACTAAAGTACATTCATCTCTAGAAGACAGAACGCGTCTCCTTCCTGAGTGGTATGACGGCTGCGTGGTCCCATGGTGTTAATACTTGCGTAATATGTTTGTACAGATGAATGTGGTACCTTCACGCGTTTGGAATTTGCTCCCAAGGATAAACCAGACTTGTGGAGGTCTACAATTGTTTTTCTGAGGTCTTGGCTGATTTCTTTAGATTTTCCCATGATGTCAAGCAAAGAGGCACTTGAGTTTGGAGGTAGGCTTTAAAATATATCCACAGGTACGCAAACTATGTCAATTAGCATATCAGAAGCTTCTAAAGCCAGAATTTTCCAAGCTGTTTAAAGGCACAGTCAACTTAAGTGTATGTAAACTTCTGATCCACTGCAATTGTGATACAATGAATTAAGTGAAATAATCTGTCTGTAAACAATTGTGGGAAAAATTACTTATGTCATGCACAAAGTAGATGTCCTAACCGACTTGCCAAAACTATAGTTCGTTAACAAGAAAGTTGTGTAGTGGTTGAAAAACTAGTTTTAATGACTCCAACATAAGTGTATGTAAACTTCCAACTTCAACTGTATTTGGGACTCTTGGGGTCAAAAAGCAGTATACAAAATTATTTGTAATCATGTTCCGGCCCCCCGACCATCCGCTCAATAAATAATTGTCCTGCGGCTGAATCTAGATGATGATCCCTGGCCTACATTATTGTCAGCATATTAGCTAATGTCATAGTCAACATAGCTACTATAACTAACGCCTTAGTAAACCCACTACAATCATGCAGTACAGAATACATTCAGCAAGCAGTTTAGCAGTTACACCGGGCCAAGGTGGCAATAAATTTATAAAACCAAAAGCTTACCTTGACTTGGAAGAGTTCCAGTGTTGGATAGCCACAGCCAGCTAGCTAACATAGCATCCGTCTCTGCTTGAGCCAGGTGTTTGATTAGGCTAAACTTGCTAGCTGCATTTGCTAGCTAAGTGAAAAAATTATACTAAATATAAGCTATCTCTCTCTCCCTCTTGTTTCTTCATTTTTAAAGAAATGAATTTGTTCAAAACTATTCAACTATTGTCTTTCTATTTATTTGAGTCAACTACTCACCACAGTTTATGCACTGCAGTGATAGCTATCTGTAGCTTATGCTTTCAGTACTAGATTCATTCTCTGATCGATTGGGTGGAAAACATGTTAGTTCATGCTGCAAGAGCTCTGATAGGTTGGAGGATGTCCCCCGGAAGTTGTCATAATTACTGTGTAAATCTATTGAAAGGGGGTGAGAACCATGATCCTCCTAGGTTTTGTATTGAAGTCAATGTACCCAGAGGATGGAAACTAGCTGTCCTCCGGCTACACCATGGTGCTACACCAGTGCTGTTTAGGCTACTGTAGACCTTTATTGCAAAACAGTGTGTTTTAATCAATTATTTGGTGACGTGAATATATTTATGTATAGTTTTATCTAAAAAGGACCACTTTAAGACACATTATGGTGTTTCCTTTATTTTGGCAGTTATCTGTACTTCTCAGGAACAACACTAACAATACAGTAATGAGGAAAGTAGTTACTGAAGAAAATCTCCTTGCAAAACAAATTTGGACTTACACTTCCCAGAATCATATCATTGGCAATCACAGCGTCTGAAGCCGATGACTCATATAGTCATGTGCTGGCAGGGTATGAGTGTCATCATGTGATTGTAAATGATATGCCTAAACCAAGTGAATACGTGTCAACTGCCACTTCTACACATGACTTGGGTCTAATCCTGAATGCTGAGTGCATAAAAGCATATTCCAGCAGGTGTCTATTCCACAAGTTACCACCGGCTGAATCTATGATGTTAAAATGCCTATTTTCTCCGTTCCATCTGACTGTGCAATCCACTGTCTCATCAGCCCAGCAATTTATAAACTTGATCACCACTATAAAAAGCATCTAGACATTATCTCACATTTCTTTTAGACTAACGTTTAGTTTTCAACAGCCCTGCTGTCTGTCTCTCTGACATTTGCAACATTGTTTCAATATTCAAATTAGATCTCTAGCTGTCCTATAGTAATGAATGTGTTGGGAGTTGGGACGAGACAGACAGCGTTTCTCAACCAGTCATGAATCAGCTGGCATCATTTTTATGGATATATGCAAAGAAAATGTTGATTGAAAAAAAGTCAAACAAAATGAAGCTCAGCTAGTTTGCAGTCTTTCCAGCTTCAGTTTGAAGTGACTGTGTTAGCTGTGTTGTTGGCTAGCTCCTCTGAACAACAGTGTCCTGACGAGAGAGCACATTTTCTATGCTTGGTGAACTCTCGCCTCATTATTTCATTGTTATGGATGTATCCAAATAAATGTCACTAGAAAACAGCTTAAACAAATGCAAATGCAGCTACTTTAATGTTATTCTGTCTGCACTTTTTGACGTGACTATAAGTTAGCCGCAGTTGGCTAGCTAGCAGGCAAGGGATAAGAACATTGCCAGACAGTATGGCAATGGAACATTTGTGTAAAGTATACCCACTTATATTCTAATACAGAAATTACACTCTTGGTAAGCGATTGGGATCTCTTAATCACCCATTTTTTATTTATTTGACCTTTATTTAAGTAGGCAAATCAGTTAAGGACAAATTCTTATTTACAATGACGGCCTACCCCGGCCAAACCCTAACCTGGACGACGCTGTGCTAATTGTGCGCGCCCTATACGAATCCCAATCACGGCCGGTTGTGATACAGCCTGATGCTTCTAGCACTGAGATGCAGTGCCTTAGACCGCTGTGCCAAATGGGAGCCCAAAATTACTAATTGCATAATATTCCTCCTCTGATTGACCGCCAAAGCTGGAAATCCCATAAAGCTGGAAAACCACTAGTTTCCAGAATAATTATGTATTTGTTATACATTCAGACCACTACCCTTCCGTCCTTGGATTTAGAAACCCCTTACATACACAGTCATTTTGATGTTGTCGGCTTGTGAGGCATTCCATAATGCCTGTATTCCAAATGGCACCTTATTCCCGATATAATATAGTGCACTACTTTTCAGTAGGGCCAATAGGGCTCTGGTCAAAAGTAGTGCACTATCTACGGACTAGGGTGCCATTTTGGAATGCACTGCCATTTGGGACGCAAGCAGTGTTTCACAGTCTGATACACACCAGATATGAATGACTAAATAGATCATTTGGGGAGACTATATTGTTTCTGCCATTAGAAGCAACCGGAAAACAAGGCAAGGTTGAGTGATAAAATGCACAGAATGTACTGATGAATCACAGATATGTGGGCAACACAATAATATAAAATGTAATTTAGCAGACCCTTTTATCTAAAGCGACTTACAGTAGTGCATGCATTCATTTACATATGGGTGGCCCCAGCAGGAATTGAACCCACGATGCAGACGATGTGCTCTATGAAAAGGAGCCACACAGGACCATAAATATTAAACTCCTCTCAGATTGAATTATTGAAAGACAACATACGCTAGGTTTAGACAGTCTTGAAAGGGTTAAGGATAAATTCCGTGCCGATACGGAATACAACAGGCCAATGTTCAATGCCATGTAGAAATGTTGTTATGAAAAAGGCCTCAAACCACATTTTGTGAGTCAAGGAACATCTGGAATGTCCTAAATCGGACAGTGACTGAGAACGTCTGTTAGCAACATCTACAGGCATGCATACACAAACACAACAAAAGTTATGGGGTGACAGGGAAAAGGGAAGTCCAAAAATAAATGAAACTTATTTGATCTACCTAACGGTTTACAACAGGTTAGTTTTTTTCCTTCAATACACTGAAGCAGCAATTCGATGTTGATGTTTCTCTGTTGTCACACCACAATGACAACTGCAACCCACAGGGCTATTAGGGTGAACGTATTACCGCCACACCGGCAGTCTGGAGTGACCGCAGTCAAATTCCATATTTAACTAGGTAAGTCAGTTAAGAACAAATGATTAGTTCTTCTATGAACAAATGATTAGTTCTTCTATTCCGGCCAAATCCGGACGACGCTGTTCAATTGTGCACCACCCTATGGGACTCCCAATCACGGTCGGTTGTGATCCAGCCTGGAATCGAACCAGGGTGTCTATAGTGACGCCTCGAGCACTGAGATGCAGTGCCACTCTTTTGGCTTCTCCAAAACTGAGCTGATGCCACTGATGGTCATTAGTAGCTTACCAAACTTGCTATCGGCCAGTCGCTAATCACCGGCGCTCAGCGCTCTATTGTCCCTCTAATCACGCTGACAGCCCTGGCATTCAGAGTGTGAGCACAATAGGATTACCTGTTGCGCAGCGAGAGCCAGCTCCTCATAGATAGTTCATCCATGGAATGAAAGTGTTTCTATAAACCGACGTTGCGCTACATTTCTATAGGCTATGCTATGCAATTTCGTGTTTTGAAGGACTCTATCAAATTGAGGAAGATCTCTTCAGCCTTCTATAGGCTAGGCCTACTATATTTATTTCTCAACTTTCCTAATATTAGGCACCTTCTTTCGCTTTACAATAGGAGTGGCTGAAATGAACGGCGGGAAAAACGTCCTCCGTTCGCTATTCAAGTGCATACGGATGACATTATAATGGCCCATTCTAAATCAAAATTAATTTCACACATACTGTATTTTATTAAGTATATGTAGACAAGATGACATTGTGAATAGTTTGATGGGTGAGAATAGTATCACTTGTGAATGATGTCAAGCGTGTGCAGTCTAAGGCAAGAAACAGTGCATTTTTTTTTTTGCGACTTTCAAATCATAGTCACATGCTTTATGTAGCCTAGCCCTCAGACCTATATTGTTCTGATAAGATTTGTATCACAACTAAAGTGGCCAAATAACTCCAAACGTAGCCGTTTAGGCCCCTGGAACACAGAGAGCCCATAGCCTACAGAGCCTAGTGAAACGTGCATTCTTATAAACCCAGTCATGGCCTAACATAAGGACGACTCAGAATATGCTATTCTGTTCTTCTGAAATAGGCTACATTCTCTTCATATAAATAATGGATTTATTGTGATGGTGTAGGCTATATTAGATGGATTTATTAGACTTGTAGATGTTCCAAGGTCCTCATCAGTGGCTTGTAGGCAATCCGTGGAAACTGGAGATGCACAACAACAACAAAAAACAGGCAGTTATTTGGATGACAATCACCAGGTGACTAAAAGTCATGACTGCGACAGCCCGTAAATCTCATGTTATCCAATTCAAAATGAAACTGAATACAACAAACATTAGGTAATGAGTGGAAATACTGCCCGTGAGTCACGGGTGTCCGTAACTTTGTCAAAGATCCCCAAAAGAAACCCTCTAAAACCACAAACGATATACAAATTGTGCCTTCCTGTATTATACTTATGCAAACATCTTTATTCTATTCTACTGAGCAATTTACTTTATGTTCGTATTCTTATCTTTTATTATTTCTAATTGTTGTTGCATTGTCGAGAAGGAACCTGCAACTAAGCATTTTGATGGACGATGTATACCATGCGTATCCCGTACATACGACGAATAAAACTTGAAACTGAGTCAATGTATGAAATAAACAAGTATTTAAACACAGTCACGCTGTCTTTAAAGGGCATTTTTAAGTTCACGAGACTCAATGTTTAGCATGGTCCCGTCGGTGTTTGCCTGTTCTATGACTCATGTGGGCTCAGAGGGTGTTCCCACTCTGATTTAACTCAAGTCTGTTTGGGTAGCTCGATGAAAATAAGCCCTGCTTTGGGTAGTAGTTGCTCTCAGGCTCTTAGAGCATTGTTGAAATGGCACGGAAGGAGTCACAGTTTACTTTACAGGCCTTTCAGATTTTTCCACCCATGCAACGTAGAGAGAGAGAGAGAGAGAGAGAGAGAGAGAGAGAGAGAGAGAGAGAGAGAGAGAGAGAGAGAGAGAGAGATAAAGTGAGCGCTTCAAGCTGGGAGACATTTAATTAGACTTTTCCCCCCTTCTCATTAGTGACTCATTTAAGCGTGTTAATGGTCTATTTTGGTATAAGTGAATCGATAGGCTTTCCTGCTTTCCCAGTCTCCTGCTGGAGTTATAAATCAAAACATAATTAAAAACAAGGTGGAGTAAGTTAGTGAAATAAACATGTAGGTTTACGCACCACTGCTCGCCACCACTTCCTGCCGTGGATGATGTAATGGTCTTGGTCCCTCTGAAGGGTACACGCCATGTTATTGTTATATTGGAAGTTTGCTGTATGCAACAGGGAGGGGCAATTGAATGCAATTTATATTGTTAAAACATTTCTAGGCTGTCTATCTATGGGTAACAGGGTTGACATGTTATGCTCGACCCACTCAGTTTTCCACCACAAAACACCAGAAAATTGCCAAAAGGAGAAAAACCAGCTCACCTGCTTTTACACTATCACTTGGCTATTACGTAACAGGGGTGACCTTAAAATGAGGAACAAGTTGTTTTTTGTAACCTTAAAATGAATCACTAATCTCATGGAATTAATAACACAATTCTGAAATGAGTCAAAGCAACAAAGGAGAAATGTTGGGGTTAAGTGGGTTAAAATCTTCCCAGAAGCCACAGAGGGACATGTCAAAATGATGAATTGTAGCACTCTAGCAAGTCTTTGTTCATATAAATAAAATCGATTTGATTGAATTTTGCATGTGGTCAATATGAAAAACGACTTCCTTTCATATAACAGGCTTTTAACGTGTCATATTCGTGCACAATTTCTACTTACAATATCAGAAGGGACGCAACATTTAAAATTTAAAAAAGGACTAATTTCGTGGACCAAAACTACATCTGTGTTTGCAAGAACACAAGGCAACCCTCATGCTCACTACCATCCCTTCTGACATCATTGAATGACTATGACCGCGTCACATTCCCTACCTAGTGCCATTTGACGCACCCTATTTCTCTGTAATTTGGTCACGAAGGAAAATGGTTCATTCTCAATATTCTGCAAGAAGAATGATTTCCCTAATAACCCTGTTCACATAGACACAATGCAGAACATCGCCAATCAACATAAACGTTCTACAACAACGTCCATTTTATTTGTGTGATGCGTATTTGATTTGGAGTTCGGACATATAAAGTTTGTATGTGAAAACGACTTCTAAGATGTATACTTTCTGTTTTTCCGAACTCACTTCACTCGCGCAAAAAAAGGAAGCTCGCGTTGCTCGTACGGGCAGGTCTAATACACCATACTGGTAATCATGTTTCATATGAATGTAATTATTCTGTTATGATGAGTTACAACATTTTCTGGTTGTTGTTATGTTACCAGTTGCAAAATATATTTGTGATGTGATGGTGTCATTGGATACTTCCTAGGTCTATGGTTGTGTTTGCCTCTGTAGAGATGGGAAGCATGGAGGTCCTCCACATACATGTGTGGTATTAAGCAGCAGAAGAGAGAGTGGCTCCAGCCCCTGCTCCGTGGACATATCTAATGCTATTTCTTTTGTTCAAATATTTTTTATTGAGCACACACAAGAATGGTGTATAGGTATAAGACAGGTATACAATTCTTATCTAAACATAAAAGAGCAGACAGAAACAAAAAGACCCAGAGTTCTGGGTACAAAACAAATATTACAAGACATACAGAATAAGGACAGGTAGAAAGAAAGAGGGTAGGTGTCACCCCCCACTTATTCCCCCCCCACTTCTTCCCCCCCCTTATCCCTTCCCCTTATTCCCCTCCCGACTGCTCGGGTGGCGGTGCCAGCACATGCTGCCCAAAGGTGGATTAAAATATTACAATTGAGAGTGCGTTAAAAAGTACAAAWTCACAGCGCCGAATGGTCCAAGTAAGAGAGGAAAGGCTGKCAGATTTGATCAAATGTTGATAATTTATTGTTCAGAATATATCTAATTCTTTCTAAGTGTACAGTGTTTGCCAATTCGCTGAGCCATAATTTGGTAGTGGGCGCTTCCCTCTTTTTCCAAAACAACAAGATTAGTTTTTTTGCCGAAATGAGACTGTAAGAGATGAGTTGTTTTTGAGGGTTGGTTAATCCGTTTAGGGAATCAGACACTCCCAGGATTATTAGAAGCYGGTCTGGGTCAATTGAAGTCTCCAGAACTTCAGAGAGGATCCTAAAAATTCCACACCAGTAACCATACAAGCTAGAGCATAGGGCAAAGCAGTGGAGTAGTGTACCCTGTGCAGCCTGACATTTATCACACATAGGGGATGTATCAGGAAATATCCTATYCAGTTTGGTTTTGGAATAGTGTAATCTGTGTAATACCTTGAATTGTATGAGACGATGTCTGGAGTTAATGGAGCAGGTGTGGATATATTCCAAGCTATCTTCCCAGTCTGCCACCGAAATGTCAGTCCCTAGTTCTTCCTCCCATTTTGCCTTAATGGCARCTGTAGAAGGTGTGCTAACAGATTGAAAAGCATCATATAAACGAGATATCAGTTTGTCTGAGGTGGGGGATGTCTTTATGCATCCGTCAAACATGGAAGGCTTAGCGTTCCCAAATGTTGGGAGGTGTTTTCTAACATAGTCTCTGATTTGTAGGTATCTGAAAAAGTTACTTCTYGGAAGWTTATAAGTTTCCCTCAGCAACTCAAAGGAAGCAAAGGTCCCTTCTATATATAAATCCCCTATGGTACTTATCCCCAACTCTCCCCATTGCTCAAAGGTGTTATCAAGGTTAGAGGGGGAAAAGGAGGGGTTCCTGGCAACAGGGAGCATGAATGACAATGGTCTAAGCTCAAAGTGGGTTTTAATTTGCTTCCAGATTCGGACTGTGCTATGTATAATAGGATTGTTACGATAAAGTGACCTATCCAGATTGACAGGCGACAAAGATCACAGCACCAAAGAAGGGAAAAAAAAAGAGGGAAAAAAAGGGAAAAAAAGGGTGACACTCCTCCCGCTCCATACTAAGCCAGCTGGGTGAGGGACGTGCGTCACCAGCAAAAACGTAACAGCGCAGGTTAGCGGCCCAGTAATAAAATATACAATTTGGGAGAGACAATCCTCCTTCCATTTTGGATTTGCAGAGGTGTTTTTTACCTATCCTGTGTGTTTATAATCCCAGATGAAAGGATTGATAATTGAGTCCAGTTGTTTATGAAAGGATTTAGTATGAATACTGGGATGTTCTGTATAGGTAGAGCAGTTGTGGGAGGAAGACCATTTTAATGGCATTAATTCTTCCGAGCAGAGAAATTGGGAGAGTTCTCCAAAATTGTATGTTTGTCTTGAGTTTTTGCATCAGAGAGGGGAAATTCTCTTTAAATAGTAAGGAGTATTGTTTGGTAACTACAATTCCTAGATAGGTAAATCTTTCTGAAGATAACTTAACTGGAAGATGTTCTAGCCAGGAGTTTTGTAACCGTATGGGCATTAATTCACTCTTGTTCCAATTTATTCTGTATCCCGAGAAGGTACCAAACAAATTAATCACATCAAGAATAGCTGGAATACTAGTTTGGGTTCTGTTACATAGAGGAGAATGTCATCTGCGTATAGGGAAATCTTATTTAGAGTATCTTTAGTATTATAGCCGTGTATTGCTGCATCAGATCTAATCGCCTGAGCGAGAGGTTCAATGATTAGGGCGAAGAGCATAGACGACAGCGCACAACCCTGCCTTGGCCTCTGTAAAGGTTAAATCGGGCGACAATGATTGGTTAGTGAGTATTCTCGCACAGGGTTCCTATATAAAAGCTGGATCCAGTTTATGAACCCATCTCCAATATTAAATTCTGTAGGACTTTGAATAGATAGACCACTCAACTTGGTCAAAAGCCTTCTCCGGCGTCAAGAGATATAACGGCAAGGTCCACGTTTGGTAACCTCTGAGAATACATAAATTGAAGAAGGCGCCTGAGATTGAAGAATGAGTTTCTTTCGGGATAAAGCCGGTCTGGTCCGAATGGACCAATTTGCCAATTAAAGTCTAAGCCTGTTAGCCAGGGTTTTGCTAAAATCTTTTTGGTCTGTATTAAGGAGGGATATTGGTCTGTATGACCCTACCTCTTCCGGATCTTTACCCTTCTTATGTATAACTGTAATGAATGCTTCATCCAAAGTAGATGGGAGAGCTCCATCCTCCTTGGCCTGAACCAACATTTTGTGCAGGTAGGGAGAGAGCATGTTGCTGAATGTTTTATAGAATTCACTAGGGTATCCATCTGGGCCCGGGGTCTTGCCACTCTTTAGAGATTTAATTGTTTCTCGAATTTCTTCAAGAGATATTTCCTTATTCAGGAAGTTAGAATCTTCCTGGTTCAGGGCAGGAAGATCTAATGCTATTTCTGTATGACAGGTACTGTATGACAGCTACCCTAGAGCCATGTATTAATATATCTCTATACACAGAGTGTACAAAACATTAGGAACATCTGTTCTTTCCATGACATAGACTGACCAGGTGACTCCAGGTGAATGGTACGATCCCTTATTGATGTCACCTGTTAAATCCACTTCAAATCAATGGCTGCATTTCAAACTCATAAAAGACGCACCCTCGTCCACTTACCCTCGCATTATGCCCTTGGTGGAATCCCTGCGTCCATATTTGTCGTCAGTCCAAATGATTAGCCAAGCAAGGGAAGATTGCATCGTAAGCCCCTCAGCCCTTGTTTTTAATGGAGTTTGTGAGTCTACAATTACGTTCACTTCAGGGCCTGAAACGCCCCATCATTCAATTCGCGATGATTGTACATCCGCTAAGAAAAGTCCGTCAAAACTTAAAACCTCCACGCCAATATGGAGTCAACATAGTGTAAGTAAAAACAAATGTAAATAAGTTAGAAATTGTGCTACTAATGCACAAACACATCTCGTAAAAGTAATTATGTTTTTGTTTGGTTAGCTTTTGAAAATTGTAGCAATAAAACATTTTCCTTCTTCAGAAGTTCCAGCTAGCCAGACTAACGTTATCATACAGTAGGCGTATATTAATAATTATATAGTTAATATAAGTAGACATACAATTATAATTGACTGTAGCGCATATAAAGCATCCACAAGCTACTGGTGCCTGAAAACACAATCACCGGGAAGAGTGACGGATTTCCGGGCAAGGGCGGTCTATTTAAAATTCATTCCTTCCTCCTTTGCCCCTTCCCCTGCAAGTGTACACTCGTCAGACGTCATGATACGTCATCAGAAGTGTTTGACATTTGAGGGCTGACGCTTCGAACACACCGACACCGTTACTGAGCAAAATAGTACGCAGCACCATCTGGATACAGTATGTATGCAACAACAGATCAACATTCACCTTCTGCTACCATTTCTGTCAAGCGGTCTGCGCATACAGTTTGACGCATACGTTCGATACATCCAATGTACGCATCACACCGAACCGCAGGGTTTCATTGGAAACAAATGTAATTCTGCTGTACCAAAATGCAATGACGCTGTCGGTGTTTTCGAAGCGTGAGGGGAGAGGGTGTGTCGGACTGCAGCCAGTGTATATGAAGGGGAGGAGACAGGTTAAAAGAAGGATTTTTAAGCCTCGAGACAATCGAGACATGGATTGTGTATGTGTGCCATTCAGAGGATGAATGGGCAAGACAAAAGGTTTAAGTGCCTATGAACTGGGGGGTACGGCAGTAGGTTCCAGGCGCCCCAGTTTGAGTGTGTCAAGAACTGCTACGCTGCTGGGTTTTTCACGCTTAACAGTTTCTCGTCTGTATCAAGAATGGTCCACCACCCAAAGGACATCCAGCCAACTTGACACAACTGTGGAAAGCACTGGAGTCAACATGTGCCAGCATCCCTGTGGAACGCTTTCGACACCTTGTTGAGTCCATGCCCCGATTTCATTCAGGCTGTTTGTGGGCATGTTCAAGATTTGTACAGACGCAGAGCTTCAAAATGGTATATCATACACTGCAGTTGGAGGAAACATGGGAAAGTTATGCTTCTTTGAAATTTGACAAACGTGTTAGCTCACTTAGAGACAAGTAGGAAAAATGCCCAAGAAAGATTTTCAGTTTCTAGAGAGCTCTTTCTTCCGTTGCGCCCATTCCGTTGCGCCCATTCAGTGTCGTTCACACCCTCTTAAGCCTTTGCCATCTCTTTATGAATTCACATGGAAACGCATGAGTCATCATGGCATTGTCCTCCTGAAAGTAATTGTTCTACTTAAACTCCCACTGAGCTTTATCGATAGCATCAGCTAAATTCAGGGCAGGAATGCTTTTGAGAGCTGTACAGGGCTGGGCGATATGGCCGAAATATCACATCACAATATTTTTATAATTATTGAAGGTATTTTATGTTTTTGAATAATAGTTCTAAATATGCTTAATAAGTAGTGCATGACTCTAGGGTGGAAACAAATGCATTCTAAGTGGTTTTAATAGGGCTTTCTCTCTGCCGATTGTTCTATACTGTTCAATCAAACTTCAACCCAAAATGATTCTGCATTTCCTTCACTCATTTGTTATCATTTCCACACTGTACCACATAAAAACTGTTGCGTTACATTTATAATGTGCCTACTCTGGTCTTGACATATGCGCTCTAGCCAACAGCTTGCAGATACAGTGCGGGTAGGCTGTGATGGTAGGGTAGTCTGCATGATTACTATGGATAAGAGCGAGAATATTTCTATTTGTCAAATGGCAATAAAGCATCGATCATCATGTCACCAGAATAAGACCCTCGATATTTATTGGAACGGAGCATCAAGCTCATCACCGTGCACTTTCACCACCCATCATAACTTATTTCATCTGTAGCCTAATAAACTGCATGGTTGGAAGGACCACACACCATATCATCCCTTGACTTCAAGTTTATTCCATATGATGGTTATTATATCAACTTTTGCTCATAAAAGGTGTTTCCACCGCCATTTCAAGCATGATTCATTTTACACATCATACCATGTCGAGCAAACAATTTTTTTTTTTTATACTGGTATGACTTTACTCGCAGATAGTTTTTGGGATGGAAATGTGGTTTATGACCATGTATTTTCAATGGATTCAATGGCAATTCTTACTTTCTCCACAAGTGGCATTGTGACGATTTCTAGGGTGCTTTTGGCACCAGCACTACCTCACAGGCCAGATTCATGGCAAAAAAAGTATGTGTGCGCACCCAAACAGAGTTGCCAACTTAGCGACTTAGTCGCTATATTTAGCGAGTATTCAGACTGCTCTAGCGACACATTTTCAAAAAAGCAACTAGCGAAAAATTGAGCAACTTTTTCTGGTGTTATTGGAGACTCTGACGTGAAAGCACGTATCGTTCTTACTCTTCTCAACGAGCAGCGGGTGCTGCCGTGGGCCCCACCCCCGTCCCAAAGCACTCACAGGCGGCCCAGTCCTAGCGCAGCAGTCCCTCCCAGCTGCAGTCAGAGCAGGAGATGTTCACCCCTCCGCATCCAGACTGCTAATGAATCGCGCATGCGGGAAGCTGCCTGTCAGGGGTGCGTAACTGGTGGCATGGAAGTCAAACGCAGGAGAGTAGAGCTTGGTAAATAGCCAGAGCCGTTTAATGTACATAACTATCGGCATACAAAAATAACAAAACACATGGGCAACAAAACTCGTATCGCACCAGTCACATAAAGCGCACGTCCTTACACTAAACAATTCCCGACAAGGACATGGGAGAAACAGAGGGAACATATACAACATGTAATTAGGGAATTGAAACCAGGTGAGTGCGACAACCAGACAAAAGAAATGGAACATGAAAAATAGATCGATGATGGCTAGAAGACCGGTGACGTCGACCGCCGAACACAGTCCGAACAAGGAGAGGAACCGACTTCGGCAGAAGTCGTGACACCGCCGCTGGCTGATCCCGCCCTGGCTTACATTTAAAAAAATAATTGTTTTACCTGAATAATGGCCAGACTAGTTACCATAATTTTCTCACAATGCCATTGACAGTTTTTTCTATTGTCTCTTTTTGGTCCATTTAGACTGTTAATGTAGATTGTATACAAAAAAAAGTAAAAAATGTTATGGTTATGTAATTTTTTTTTAACATGTGACATGTACTGTGACTTGTTATAGGCTCCTAAGTGGACCATAAGGTTAAAAACCAAACCAAATTAAGATTTTTTTTAAATTAAAACATTTAAAACCTAAGTAACTCCGCCAGAGTGTCTCTTTTGGGTCACTTTTGCCGGTCCCAAGCCCAGATAAAGGAGGAGGGTTGGAATTGTGACATAAAAAAAAGAATCAACGTTATTCCTCTCTCCTACAGCGTCCATCACAATTACATGCACATGACCAATTATGCAAAGTAGGTGATGACGTCATTTAGCGACTTCTAGTTACTTTTAGGACAGCCAATAGCTACTTTCCTTACTGAGGAGATGGCAACACTGCACCCAAAGCTCTTGCTAGCAAATTAGCAGTTCTAAACTGTTAAGTCTCATACTGGCGGTAAAAACGGAGGATTGCCATAATATTTAGAGTTTCATCACTCAGTTATCCCATTTATATTACATTTAACAAACCAAACATTGAAATACGGTAAAGTAAAAATCCAAACCGGTTCGTGCATCAATACCAGTATATTTTAAAATACGGTTTACCACGCAGCCCTGGAGCTGTAGCAACACTTTTGCAGTTGCCCATTTACTATATATATATATTTATTTTTTTAAACATGGTACTAAAGATAATCTATATACTGACCAGGGAAGCCCCAATTCTGTTAAAGACAGAAGCCTGTGACATGACAGACCAATCAAAAAAGGATTAAAAAAGGACTCATCTCTCAGCATATCCAGCCCCTTCATTATCTCAGCTAATCATAGATCCTGCCTTTCTCCGTAAATAGCTCAGTGCTTTCTCCTTGGCTAAACTAGGCTCATAATTTTACATTTTTATTCATATTTACGGATCCCATACAAGTTTGAAAATACGCAGTGGTGGAAAAAGTACCCAATTTTCATACTAATAGTAAGAGTAAAGATACCTTAATAGAAAATGACTCAATTAAAAGTGAAACTCACCCAGTAAAATACTACTTAAGTAAAAGTCTAAAAGTATTTGGTTTAAATATACTTAAGTATCAAAAGCAAAAGTAATTGCTAAAATATACTTAAGTATCAAAAGTAAAAATATGAATAATTACAAATTTCTTATATAAAGCAAACCAGACAGCATTATTTTCTTGTTTTTTTTTTATTTATGGGTAGGCAGGGGCACTCTCCAACACTCATAATTTACAAACGAAGCATTTGTGTTTAGTGAGTCCGCCAGATCAGAGGCAGTAGGGATGTTCTCTTGATAACCAGGTTATTGCTTCTTTAATCAGAACAACAGTTTTCAGCTGCGCTAACATAATTGCAAAAGGGTTTTCTAATGATCAATTAGCCTTTTAAAATGATAAACTTGGATTAGCTAATACAACGTGCCATTGGAACACAAGAGTAATGGTTGCTGATAATGGGCCTCTGTATGCCTATGCCGTTTCCAACTACAATAGTCATTTACAACATTAGCAAAGTCTACACTGTATTTCTGATAAATTTGATGTTATTTTAATGGACAAAAAATGTGCTTTTCTTTCAAAAACAAGGACATTTCTAAGTGACCAATTTTGACGGTAGTGTACTTATAAAAGTAAAGTATAAATCATTTGAAATTGCTTATATTAAGCAAACATGCGGCACAAATGTTTTTGTTAATTTATGATGCCAGGGGCACACTCCAACACAGACATCAATTTACAAACAAAGCATTTGTGTTTAGTAAGTCCACAGGTCAGAGGCAGTAGGGATAACCAGGGATGTTCTCTGGATAAGTGTGTGAATTGGACCATTTTCCTGTCAAATGTAATGAGTACTTTTGGGTGTCAGCAAAAATGTATGGAGTGAAAAGTACATTATTTTCTTTAGGAATGTAGTGAAGTAAAAGTAAGTAAAATATAAACTGTAAAGAAATAGTAAGATACCAAAAAAAACTACTTAAGTAGTACTTTAAAGTATTTTTTACTTAAGTACTTTAACACCACTACCTGCTGAGAAGGAGGCGGGTGCTGTTCATGAACTCTGTGACCTAATGGAGCATGGGCCTGACCTTTAGCATCTGGAGAAACAGTCTGGCATTGCAGGGACAGATCTGGAGCGGCTACACACAAACAGACTCCGCAACACACACACACACACACACACACACACACACACACACACAACACACACACACACACACACACACACACACACACACCACACACACAACACCACCACCAATAATGCGATGATAGGGTGTAGTTTCGTTATCATGTGAACCAAAATACCTTTCTGCAATCTGCATCCCAACCTGGGCCAACGGCTCCACACTCTGGCCAAACTGGGCAGCATTGGGAGCACTGGCATTGCCCAGGAGGTGGCGGACATAGATGTCCTAAATCAGAGAGAGAAAGATAGATTGAGAAAGAGAGAGTCAGAATGACAGACAGAATAAAGCGAGAAAAATCACAATTTATGATCCGCTGTGATCCATTTATGATCCTCCTGAATTGATGATCCTCCTGATTTTCCCATCAGCATGAAATAGGGAAAATGCCAATGGTGTCTATTTTCAACCGGGGGTCAGAGATAGATGAAAGCCAACGCAGATTGATGAGAGAAAAAAAAGTTTGCAGATTGATGAGAAAAAAAACCCATTTTGAATCTTTTACAGAACACACTCCAGGAGTCTGCTTTGGTTTGCCGTGTTCAGGTACAGACGAAAGATAATGAAAGCAGACAGGAGAAAAAAGTGTGTGTGTGTGTGTGTGTTTCTTGATGAGATTTAATTAGATGAGAATGTGGACCTGGGAATAGTTTGAGCTCATTAGCTGCCTCTTCAGCTGAACAGCCCCAAAGAGATGACAAGCTGGGAGATAGAGAAACTGCTACAGTGTGTTTGTGTGTTCCTTCATTTACGCCAGTCTATCTAACGTCAGTGAAAAGGTGCATCTTATCACACAGCTCTATGGGGAGTAATTATAGACTCCTTAAATGCACTCTGTGTGCATGCTTGTGTGTGTGTGAAAGAGAGAGACTAACCTGAGCGATCCCTGCCATCTTAAAGACAGAGAGGGCCAGGTAGAAGTTGAGCTGAGGCAGAGGATGGCATCCCCCGGCAGTAAATGGAGATCAGCCCCTCAGGAGTGGGTACACCTGGCCATTGAGAGAGAAATACAGACATTGGAAACTTAAGGCGTCCGCATACATAGGTTCGGTTAGCTTCTATCAGACCTCGGCTAGGCGAAGCGACCGTCTTTGCTCTCATACTCCCAAAAGCCGTTTGCTTGACAAATTTGAGAAAAAAAAGGGCAATATTACTGTTGTTTGTCCCTCTTGAACCACCGTAGCAACAACATAGGCAGAAACACTTCCTCAAAATAGTCAGAATGAATCTTAGAAATCAAGAAATCTGTCATTCATTTTGACAAGGAGGTCTTAGTCGCGCAATTTTACATCTACAGTAGCTAAGATGTTTGATTAAGTATTTCTCAAGTGAAAAAAATGTGCATGAAAACTATTCGTCTCTCGCTGAATGACAACAAATGTTCCCACTCCTACTACTAGTAGTACTGTTGACCAATCACAGACGAAGGGACATAGACTTCAGTGGCCGAAGTCTTCGACTTGCCTCAAGAAAACATTTTGTGTGTGCGAACTGCCAAAGACCAGAATGAACAAAAACGTCTCAAAATGTAGTAATAATATATGCGCAAACTGTTCTGACTGGGAAGCATACGGTAAGCTTAGCGTGTGTGTACTTTACTGTATTTATACTTAGAATGCAGTTTTTCAATGGTAAAAGTAAAAAAATAGCTGGAGTGGGACTTTTAACTTAGGATTTAGAGATCAGAAGCTGACCCTGCCTTCAGCATTTCTAACAGTGTCAGATGTAAGAGTTCAGAGGTTATACCCTCCACACCCTTCAGGCTGCCCATGCTGTTAAGGACGCTGAGGCTACTGGGCCAATAGTTGGGTATCAGGAAGTAGTGCAGGTCTGCCATTGGCTGGCCCGTGGTGGATGCCAAGAGTGTGTAAAGCTGTCATTAAGGCAAAGGGTGGCTACTTTGAAGAATCTCAAATATAAAATATATTTTGATTTGTTTAACACGTTTTTGGTTACTACATGATTCCATATGTGTTGTTTCATAGTTTTTATGTCTTCACTATTATTCTACAATGTTAAAAATAAAAAAAAATTAGTAGGTGTGCCCAAACTTTTAACTGGTACTGTAAATAGTCAAGTACAGATACCCCCCAAAACTACTTAAGTAGTAGTTTAAAGTATTTTTACTTAAGTACTTTACACCACTGGCTATATAGAGCGGGTGCCGATACCGAGTCAATATGCAGAGGTAAAGGTTAATCGAGGTAATTTACACATGTAGGTAGGGGTAAAGTGACTAAATAATAAACAGATAACAGATAATAAATAGATAATAAACAGCGAGTAGCAGTAGTGTAAAAACAAGGGGGGGGGGGGAGTGTCAATGTAAATAGCCATTTGATTAATTGTTCAGCAGTCTTATGGCTTGGAGGTGGAAGCTGTTAAGGAGCCTTTTGGACCTAGACTTGGCGCTCCGGTACCGCTTGCTGTGCGGTAGCAGAAAGAATAGTCTATGACTTGGGTGACTGGAGTCCAATTTTCGGGGCCTTCCTTACCCCTGATCACACGTAAACACAGGTCACTTTCATAGCAGCCACTTTGTACTGCTTGTCACATCTATGTGCTCTCCTCCTCTCACCTCGTCCCTTGACTTGTGGACTTCAATGCACAACACATCAGCTGTATGTGACCAGGCGAAAAAAGAAAAAAAAAATCCAAGCCAAACCGCTACACACAGCCTACATCGTTGTCACCATATCAGCTAAAGTAATGTCATTGTCAGCATAGATAATATAACTAATGTGTTAGTAAACCCACTACAATCATGCAGTAACGTTACAGTGTACAGTCAGTAAGCAGTTACACCGTCAGGCCCCGGTGGAAATACATTTGTAATACCAAAAGCTTACCTTGACTTGGAAGAGTTCCAGTGTTGTGTTGGAAAGTCATAGCCAGCTAGCTAACATAGCACACCTCTGTTTGTGAAGGCTGTTTCAGTAGGCTAAACAAGCTCGCTGCATTTGCTAGCTAAGTAAGTGAAACTGAAAGTGAAAAAAAAATACAAAATCTCTCTCTCTAGCTTCTCCTTCATTTAGAAAGAAATGAATTTGTCCAAAACTGTTCAACTATTGTCTTTCTCTCTCTTTGAGTCAATTACTCAACACATTTTATATACTGCAATGCTAGCTAACTGTAGCTTACGCTTTCAGTAGCCGATAATTCTCTGATTCTTTGATTGGGTGGACAACATGTAAATTCATGCTGAAACAGCTCTGATAGGCTGGAGGACATCCTCCAGAAGTTGTCATAATCACTATGTAAGTCTATGGAAGGGGTGTGAAAACCATGAGCCTCCTAGGTTTTGTATTGAAGTCGATGTACCCAGAGAACGGAAGTTAGCTGTCCTTTGCTACACAATGGTGCTCGCTACAGAGTGCTATTGAGGCTACTGTAGACCTTTGCAAAATAGTGTTTTAATCAGTTATTTGGTGACGTGATTATATTTAGTATAGTTTAATCTAAAAAACATAACGTTTTAAATGTTTTACAATTTACTTTTTTAAATGAAATTCACTGAGGAGGATGGTCCTCCCGTGAGGAGCCTCCACCGGAAAAGTGGGGTTGGACTGCGGCGGCAGGTAGCCTAGTGGTTAGAGCGTCGGACTAGTAACCTGAAAGGTTGCAAGATCAAATCCCCGAGCTGACAAGGTAAAAATCTGTCGTTCTGCCTCTGAACAAGGCAGTTTACACACTCTTCCTAGGCCGTCGTTGAAATTAAGATTGTGTTCTTAACTGACTTCCCTAGTTAAATAAATGAAAAAAGATTTTTTTTAAACTGTCCAACACTGAAATTATCAGACACCAACACTTGGACCGTGACTCACAAAATGCGAAATGCGAAAAATTGAATTTACCTGCATTGTCTGACAGTGAGCTTGTCATTGTTGGACACTCCTTATGTCTTTCCAACATTGTCGCTGAAGATTGACAATGTTGAACATGTGCTGTTCACGAACAGGAGTTGTTTGGTCTTCCATAATTCAGTGTGGATGAATCATTTGTAAAAGCAAAGGTACAATTAATACAACATAGATATTTTGTTTCGTTTCAGTCGACATAGGTGAGTATCAATGCATTACAGATTAAACCTTGCGCAAGTCAGATGTTTTACGTTTTCTGTAAACCGTCACCGCAAGAGCGACTGAGCTCATTTCACAGATCTGTAAAAGCACATTATTTGCTGAAGGCCCGCACTGAGCGATGGTAGAATTTACAGATGCCGTAGGGATCGTGTACACTAGGAACTATTTTACTCACCTCAGATTGTTTCCGCCCGGACGTAATTTACAGAAACTCAGGCTGACAGTTGATTCGAGCTGTGTAGACGTGTACTAGTTGTCATCCATCGCTTGTAATCTTTCTTTAATTGTTAAGGCTTTGCAATCTAGGCATTTTACATTTGAACAACGGAGAAGTTAGTGTGCCTTATTCCTTGTAGAAACATGACCTCAGTCGAAGAACTGAAGCTACGAGTGAGAGAGCTGGAGAATGAGTTGATCAAGTGTAAGCAAAAGCGATGTACGGCGATGTGTGCGGAGGAACCTGCTGACAACAACCATCCTCATCACAGACCAAGGATCGACAAAATGAGTGCTGAAGTAGTGGACTCAAACCCTTACAGGTAGCTAGCTATGTTAAACTGTCAAAATCTAACGGCCGCGAATGGAGTCATTTGTGATAATAAATACATAAGACTAGCTACCTGATCTGGTTGACACCCCAGAAAAAGGGCCGGCACGTCCCATATGGTGTAAACTGCTTACCTCACCATTTTCTTACCTTACAGTCGTCTGATGGCTTTGAAGCGAATGGGCATTGTTGAAGATTATGAGGTAATATATTACATTCTATTGTTATCTGATACACACAAATGTTACCCAATTCCAATATTTCACCAATATTGCCAGGCTTTGAAGAAATCCCTGTTGCATGATTCCTGGATGTCCAGAATTTTAAAACTCGATACAGATCTTATATGACAATAACATGGCATGTGTTTCTATCCTACTGTTAAACAGAAAATCCGGACGTTCACTGTAGCCGTGGTGGGTGTTGGAGGAGTTGGAAGTGTGACTGCAGAAATGCTCACAAGATGTGGCATTGGTAAGGTAATACAAACTTCACATTACTACATCAACATATCATTCCTTTCTACCTGATGCTTCCGATGGACAATGTCCATCAATGCGACATGCATTGTGTCATTCTGCCTCTTTGTACAGCTCATCCTGTTTGACTATGACAAAGTGGAGCTGGCCAATATGAACAGGCTTTTCTTCCAGCCTCACCAGGCTGGTCTCAGCAAAGTAGAGGCAGCGGAACACACACTCAGGTACAGTTACCTGGTGGGTGGGGGGGGGTTGTGTTCTGCTGAACACACCCCATGAGTGATACCCCAGATATTTACATTGTTTTATATGATCTCATGTTGCTATAAGGTGCTGGCATATTAAACAATTATGTTAACAGGACTATCAACCCAGATGTGCAGTTTGAGACCCACAACTATAACATCACCACCATGGACAATTTTGCACATTTCATGGATCGCATAAGGTGAGAAGTGCTGTCCTCTCCTAAGTGCCATACTGCTCGTGTGGTCATTTGTACAGAGTGTTTTCAGTATTGAATTGCTCCACTGTGCTGTTCTATACGGCATGAGTGTTTTCTCTCTGTTTTCTGACTCAAGTTCATTAGATAACATAATTGCATAACAGTATGACATTGGATACTGTAATGTACATGATGAGGACAACTCTGAAATAAACACTTAAAATCACGTAAAATAATCTAGAAAGGGGGTTATATTGGTTAAAGGTTCAGCATCTAGAGGCACCATACAAGTCTAAAGTTTGGACACCTACTCATTTTTACTATTTTCTACATTGTAGAATAACAGTGAAGACATAAAAACTATGAAATAACACATATGGAATCATGTAGTAACCAAAATAGTGTTAAACAAATAAAATATATAAAATATATTTTGATTTGTTCAACATGTTTTTTTGGGGGGGGTTACTACATGATTCCAAATGTGTTATTTCATAGTTTTGATTTCTTCACTATTATTCTACATTGTAGAAAATAGTAAAAATAAAGAAAAACCCTTGAATGAGTAGCTGTGTCCAAACTTTTGACTGGTACTGTATAATAGCATCTTAATTTCAGCCAGTTTGCTACAGCAGGATAATAATCCTGCAGCAACAAGAAATGTGAATTATTATGTCTGTAGAGGTTGATATTTTTCGTAAGGGAAAATCAAGTCTGAAATATCAAAGTGGAAATATATCAACTTCAGAAGCCTTTTTTTGAACCTCAAATGTTGTCCTGCAACAGGGGGATCAAATTAAGATCCTACATCTGTACCACTGGGTAGCCTACATTACAAATAACGTAAAAGAATATCCACACGTTCACTACAAGGTCAGTCTGTATGCTCTCCTGTTCTTAAGTACTCTCTGTGTTGTCTCAGTCATGGGGCACTTCAAGATGGAAAGGCTGTGGACCTGGTCCTGGGCTGTGTGGACAACTTTGAGGCCCGGATGGCCATCAACACAGTCAGTACTAACCTATATCCATCATTCCCTAACTATAAAACACACATTATTGAGTTGGTGAAGATCAGATGATGTATGTTGGTCATCTTCTTGCTGCCTAGGCGTGTAACGAGCTGAGTCAGATCTGGATGGAGTCGGGTGTTAGTGAGAACGCCGTGTCCGGACATATCCAGCTCATCATCCCTGGGGAGACGGCCTGCTTCGCAGTACGTCACAACATACACTTGCTTTATAGGCAATAGACAGTGTCAGAAAATGAATTGCGGCAGATGGCGTTACGCTAACCCAATGTTAACTTTTATGCCTTTCCATAACCCGTACCTTAATTCACTGAAGCTATTCCTAACCATAACCCAAACCTTGTTCCAAACCTTAACCCTGACCTTAATTAATTTTCACCCCTATACACCCTTCCACCCGTATGCCTAAACGTATGTTTTTTTTGTTCTGCCAGTTTCCTAAGCAATATTGTTCTCTACTCCATATACATTGATGTCTGTAAACTCACCCAAAACACAAGCTTTGATTGCCATAGTTGACATGAGTTGATGATATGGAGTTGAAAATGATCACCTGGGGGTGTATTCAGTGATTAAACGTTCTGGACGTCTGTCCTACACGCTACATTTCTATCTGAACGTTCTGTGATGTTGCATCCTCTGAACATGGCCCTGTTGGGTGAGTTGCCAATGCCGTGCAATGCACTTATTTCCTTCTCCATGCGACAGTGTGCTCCACCCCTGGTGGTGGCGGCCAACATTGATGAGAAGACCCTGAAGAGGGACGGGGTGTGCGCTGCCAGCCTACCCACCACCATGGGCGTGGTGGCAGGGATCCTGGTCCAAAACGTCCTCAAGTAAGATATGAGTGACATTCGTTTGTAAATGAGCCCTGGGTCATATTCATTAGGCACCAAACGGAATACAACGTATTGAAGCCGGGAGGGACTACCTGAACTTGTCAAAATAAGAAACACTTGGTTTTTCTGGTGTGAAGCGTTTTGCTACAATGCGCCCTAATGAATATGACCCTGATCATAGCCCATAACAGGGTTTCCTATGAAGGTATTCTAACTGTGGGTTGTGGTCCTCAGGTACCTGTTGAAGTTTGGCACAGTCAGTCACTACCTGGGCTACAACGCTATGCAGGACTTCTTCCCCACTATGGCAATGAAGGCCAACCCCACGTGCGATGACCGCTACTGCAGGAAACAGCAGGACGACTATAAGGTGACTGACCAAGGAGGCCCTTTTCTATCTTTCTCTTCTCACTTTCTCCTCTCTTCTCTCTCTTCTCTCTCATATATCATGACCTGGGCTGTGTGAGGGGATGTACATGACCTGGTACAGTTGTAATTCAGTTGTTTGTGCTTTGTGGCCCAAAGAAAAAAGAGGCAGAGCGGCCGAAAAAGGTTGTAGAGCAGGCGGTGGAAGAGGTGGTTGTTCACGAGGAGAACAACTGGGGTGAGTTAGCTAGAGTGTTGATATTGCCTAAATGTGTTGTCCATAGTAAGTGATCCTGTCTAGCTACCATTACTGACCTATGGTTTTGCTCTGTTAGGTATTGAGCTTGTGTCGGAGCAGACAGACGAGGAACTCCAGGCCGCCTCCGGCCCAGTCCCTGACCTCCCAGAGGGCATCACTGTGGCCTACACCATCCCTGACAAGGTCAGTACCAGGCAAACCTTACAAGAATACTATATTGTCGTAGCGATTTTGTTAACGAATGGCGACAATGCAACGCTCCTTGTTGGTCTCGAACCCGGGGTCTTCAAGCCACACCTGCTAAACACTGCTCCAATAAGGCATCTCAAGTAAGGTTAGACTAATAATGCCATTTGTCTTCTTTTCCAGGAGACGGGGACATCAGAAGAGGAGACGGTGGAGGAAACGGAACAGAGTCTAGAGGAGCTGATGGCTCGGATGAGGAAGCTGTAACTAGGACCGGACAATCCGTCGTTATTATCGTCATGCATCGCTTATCTCAGCAACATCACAGTGAACCTACACAGCAAATTGGCCAGTGTTGCCTAGTGTTGATATTTTTTTGTGTAACATTTCTAGTATTGAAGGAGTTAAGGCTTTACAGTAACCAGTGTGTTAATTTAACACTGGAAAGTGTGGACCCGTATAGACACTGGAACAGTTACATTTAAGACTGTGTTGATTTAACACTGGAGGATTTTTGCTGTGTACCACCTTTTTAATAACTAAGCAGACACCACGCAAAGCTCCATTGCAGGAGGTATGCTGTATCTTACCGTCGCTCCATGTTCTAAAATGGAGCCAAGTTTTTCTCTTACCCTCTAACCCTACTACAGTATCAATACTCCTTAATGCAAATACTTTTGCTCTTTTGACAAAGCGAATGCGATGCATGGTTAATGACCTTAAGTGCTGCTGTTGAGAATGATCTTCATATTCCCCAAGGGTAGGAATTTACTAGTGTACGCCTGTTCAGTATGGAAGCATATAGCTGTCGAAATTTCCATTTGAATTTCAGCATCGGAGAGCACAAACTGGTAGTTGAAATAACCTATCCTGACCCTAAATCGTATGTAATTCTCGTTTTGTTGTAATGGACCTGGTACATACAGATGTTATCGGTCTGATGAATTATGCTTGTGTGTCAACTGTTGACTGAGAGGAAAGATTGTTGTAAACACTCGGCAATTGAATATTGCCGAAGTTCAGCATTACAGCGTGATTTAAATTGAAAGGCGATATTGCCACGTTAGTGGAGACGGCGATCACAGTAAATGTTGGCTCAATCGGAAATTACCTTTAACGTTTCTCACACAATCTAATGCTTCAGTGGTACAGCTTGAACGACGCCCTAAGCCTCTGATCAACTACTACTACTGTATAGAATGCTTATTAATGAATTAAACTGGATTGTTAATGCATTTCCCACCTTCTAAAACATTTTGAATGAGGCCCAACCTTTCTTCGCATTACCTATCTGCGCCCTGTCTAGCTCTGGTCCATACCGCGACAAAAAACGAGTGGGCTCTGCATTCATTCATTGTGGTGGTGCGATGGACCACTGCTGCTCCATGTCATGCTCTTTAAACTGATATACCTATAACCCGAAACGGTCTCTGCTGAAACTGTATTGACTGACTCTGTGCACACCTTGTTTCAATAAAGTATTTATTAGCCGGAATACATTTGATTAGTTTATGGTATTTCATTTACAGATTCTTACACAATGACATGAGTACACAGTAAGACAATGCACTTCGAGTATATGTTTGGCACATGACAGGGTTTCGGTACCTTACATCAACTTTGGCTTCATGTACATTCACACTGACAATGAAGGCTCAACTTATTCATTAGTTCATTAGTAGCAAAATGTTTTTTATTGGGCAAGTTCAGGGTAGTTCCTCACCGCTTCGGTCCGTTTTCTTCCATTTGATGTCTAGTGAATACACCTCAGTGAAATTGTGTGGTGAGAGATCTAACACGTCAGAACCTCTGCAATAGGGCAGAATTCTGAAAAACTGATGGCATGGGTTTGAAACCCATTATCTTACTTGCATAAATACTTTACGTGAGGTAAATACATTTAAAACTGCTCAGTGATATACAATTATTGATTTGCACCATGGCATGAGATCAAGGTTCCATCTAGAAACAGGCATATGTCATAGTTTACACGAATAAAATATCTATTACTGCATGAAGACTTGGCACTGATTGCATAACCGGCACAGCATTCTGTAACAATACAGCTCCAAAATGTGTTTTTATATGAGCATGCATACGATAGTTATGAACGTGTACAGCTGTAGGAATTTCCATTTTGGCCATTTAGCAGACACCCTTATCCAGAGCGACTGACTTTGATGAATCATTATCCAATTATCAAATTCAAAATGTAATTTCAACAGTTATACACTTCCATAGGTACTAACAGTGAGCTATTGAAATTTGGAAACATTCGTAAATATAGAATAAAAAAACCTTCTTAACCTGAGTTTCAGGCCCTGACAAGGGCGGTGTTGACATCATTTCCCATTCTTTCATAATAATACATGATTACATTAATATCTTTAAAAAAACAAACACAATACAGCCATTTAACAGACATTAAATAAAGCATACTTCATATTTTCATGAAGGAAGTTAGCTACAGTACACTTAACAGGCGACATTACAACACCGTTCCGTCTCAAAGCAGCATAAAGAACCATTGAGAGTTCCATGGACGTTCTTCTCAGGAATGCAGATTGTGGACCCTGGCTCTATTGGAATTCTCTTTCCGTGATTCCCCGGACCCTATCTCACCATCTTCTCAAAGAACATTGTTGGAGAAGATCCAAGGTCCCTACCCTTGGACCTTCTCCACCCATGCATTTCTATAAGGAGATGAGGAAAGGTCACACGTGGAATCGAGGGAAGACAAATTGGGAAAGAGCCCCAGTGTTCTAGGTCCCCCAGGGGTGAGGAGATAGATGGAGGGATCACCTGGGGGCATGTGGGAGAGGGGCGGGCCCTCGTAGGCTAAACGTGTCCCCACTGGACGAGTGCCGAGACGGGGCCTTCCCACACACCAGAGACGGCTCCGCCTCTTTGATCTCCATGGCTCGCTTGTAGAGTTCTGCAGCTTTCTCAAAGTCCCCCTCCTCATAGCTGGGGGAGATAGAGAGAGAGTAGGGAAAAGAGAGAGAAATATAACATTACAGGGTTCATAAAGAGATATGGGGATGAAAATAAAACTAGTATAGCACTGTATATGTGTATTCACAATAAGATGGTGAGTGTGTGTATGTTTCACTATTTTTCAATGTCATGACAATTCCCTTGTAAAATCATATCAAATTACATAAATCAACCAAAGAAAAGTCGGTAGAATGTAGGAAATTAGAATGTTTGGTTGATAAGAGCAACAGTGTTGATTTGAAACCCATTCTATTTCTTTGCCATGGTGACTTTATTCATAAGAATACAATTTCATTTGTATATGATGATGTCACAAGAGCAACTTTAGTAGAATTTTAAATGTTAGAATGTTTGGTTGAATAACACCAATGTTGATTTGGAACTCAGCTTTGGTGGCGACAACCCCACGACTCGATGTGCGACTTGCTTCGGCTATCTAATATTATAAACTCGGCAAAAAAAGAAACGTCCTCTCACTGTCAACTGCGTTTATTTTCAGCAAACTTAACATGTGTAAATATTTGTATGAACATAAGACCCAACAACTGAGACATAAACTGAACAAGTTTCACAGACATGTGACTAACAGAAATGGAATAATATGTCCCTGAACAAAGGGGGGGTCAAAATCAAAAGGAACAGTCAGTGTCTGGTGTGGCCACCAGCTGCATTAAGTACTGCAGTGCATCTCCTCATGGACTGCACCAGATTTGCCAGTTCTTGCTGTGAGATGTTACCCCACTCTTCCACCAAGGCACCTGCAAGTTCCCGGACATTTCTGGGGGCGAATGGCCCTAGCCCTCACCCTCCGATCCAACAGGTCCCAGACGTGCTCAATGGGATTGAGATCCGGGCTCTTCGCTGGCCTTGGCAGAACACTGACATTCCTGTCTTGCAGGAAATCACGCACAGAACAAGCAGTATGGCTGGTGGCATTGTCATGCTGGAGGGTCATGTCAGGATGAGCATGCAGGAACAGTACCACATGAGGGAGGAGGATGTCTTCCCTGTAACGCACAGCATTGCACTGCAATGACAACAAGCTCAGTCCGGCGATGCTGTGACACACCGCCCCAGACCATGACGGACCCTCCACTTCCAAATCGATCCCGCTCCAGAGTACAGGCTCTGTAACGCTCATTCCTTTGACGATAAACGCGAATCCGACCATCACCCCTGGTGAGACAAAACCGCGACTCGTCAGTGAAGAGCACTTTTTGCCAGTCCTGTCTGGTCCAGTGACGGTGGGTTTGTGCCCATAGGCGACGTTGTTGCCGGTGATGTCTGGCGAGGACCTGCCTTACAACAGGCCTACAAGCCCTGAGTCCAGCCCCTCTCAGCTTATTGCGGACAGTCTGAGCACTGATGGAGGGATTGTGCGTTCCTGGTGGAACTCGGGCAGTTGTTGTTGCCATCCTGTACCTGTCCTGCAGGTGTGATGTTCGGATGTACCGATCCTGTGCAGGTGTTGTTACACGTGGTCTGCCACTGCGAGGACGATCAGCTGTCCGTCCTGTCTCCCTGTAGCGCTGTCTTAGGCGTCTCACAGTACGGACATTGCAATTTATTGCCCTGGCCACATCTGCAGTCCTCATGCCTCCTTGCAGCATGCCTAAGGCATGTTCACACAGATGAGCAGGGACCCTGCGCATCTTTCTTTTGGTGTTTTCAGAGTCAGTAGAAAGGCCTCTTTAGTGTCCTAAGTATTCATAACTGTGACCTTAATTGCCTACCGTCTGTAAGCTGTTAGTGTCTTAACGACTGTTCCACAGGTGCATGTTCATTGAACAAGCATGGGAAACAGTGTTTAAATCCTTTACAATTAAGATATGTGAAGTTATTTGGATTTTTACGAATTATCTTTGAAAGACAGGGTCCTGAAAAAGGAACGTTTCTTTTTTTGCTGAGTTTACTTTTTATGAGCTTCAACACCCAGCAATATAACCAGTCCCAACCATTGATTGCACAGGGTCATCAGTATCTTCCTGCAAGACCTTCAAATCCCATCATCAAATGGTAAAAATCACATACTGTATTCTTACCAGAATTTGTTTCATTACAATAGTTTTTTTCTCTCCCATGTTTAAAATACATTTAGGTACATATATAATTGGTTTTGTATGTGACTTTAGGTCAGGTCATCCCGAGTTTCTCAGAGATCTTGCATTGTGAGTGGTATTAGAAATCCCACTCCCTAAACATTGCCAGCGTCCGCTACCACAACCAGCACCTGACTGAGCAGGAGAAACGCTGGCTGTTCCACAAGCACATGGAGATGAGGCGCAAGGTGGAGTTCTACAGGAAAGTGAGGAGGGAGTTTTACAAGTCTTTTCTGATGAAGAGATGGAGAAACTGGAAGCCATTCCGGCGGTGTTGGGGTTGGCTGTAGAGATGGGCTTCCTGTAAATCACTGATTTATTTTGCAGAAGTGAGATAAGATGAAATAGAAAATATAGGATTGGTAGGTATAGTAAGTTTGGATACTGTCTATTTTATATCAATACAAATACGAGTTAAAATTGTGATGTGTCTTTTTTGAGTGTGTTTGTGTGATGCTGGGTGAGTTCCAGAGACCTCTAAAGCACATAAAAGAATAGAGAAGGTGTTTATGTGTCTGGGACGGCTCCATATGTGTGTGTGTGTGTGTGTGTACACAGTATGCTTGTGTGGTGTGTACTCACCTGAGTACAGCTAGGTTCTTCAGCGTCTCTCCGACACGTGGGTGTGAGCGTCCCAGACTGTCCTCATACACTCTGAGAGCCTGTTCATACAGGGGCAGCGCTTCACTGTGCTTCTTCTGCCAAACACAATAACACACTCAGACACATCACATAAGTACTTCAGCAAATGTCCAGACAGAGTCTGCAAGGAGAGACAGTCAGTCTTGAAAGCTAATTAAGATGGAAAATCTATTCAAATCAAACCATATGCCCCTATATGCTTTCCAGCAGTTCCCATCTTTCCTTACAAAGCAAACTGGCCAGTGTTAGCTAGTGTTGATTCAGGTGTTAAATTAACACTCATTGGTGTAAAAGAACCCCAGTCTTGGTGTTAATAACCAGCGTTGAAACAAAACCACGCACATCATTATATTTCCCAGCATGCTGTATTGCAGATAGATTTTTAGAATGTTTGTTTCAATATCTATGTTTCTGCATGTACATTGATTAATTCATCTTATGCTACTCAAATATATATAATATGCATTTTTCTAAACAAACCCAACCTGTTACTTGGACTTATTGCACCCATTACTGAAATGGTTGTTTCAGAGGTAGTCTCATATTTTAGTCTTTCCAACCCTGGAAGTCATTCTGAATGCAGGTTGCAGATAAATAAAAATTCCAAATGTTGGACACATCACTTTTACAAGCCAGTATAATGTGACTTGCAGGCCTGATGTAGTCTGTAAACCATGAGTTTCAGGCCACTGTATTAGGGTATTATCTTAAATAATCAAATTTTTATGATAACATATTCAATTAGGATCTCACTTGGTGAAGGCCACAGGACTGAAAATTAATGAATGCAACAACCATGGGGTTTTCTCGTTTGGGCAAAACACTGCCCTCCGTATTCTCTCCTCCATGACCCGGAAAACAATAAGTGGTTGAGTGGACGAGGAGTGTGTCAATTCGTTAGTAGGCAATTGGAAGAGTGCTTCCCCTCCTCGATAGCCACCTTTCATCGAGGATACTCATGTGTGTCCTACCGCGGAAGACTTTGAAATCTGCCACACCCCCTTCGAGTCAGCTTTAGTTTTGTCACAGGAGAAAAACATGCACACGTTTAAAGACAATATGCTACTTATTGTTTAATCTATAAAATGTATTACACAACTAACTTAATTTGATCATTTTACACATTTATTTTAGGATCCACCCCTGTAAACATCATTTGCCTAATGACGCGTGATTGGAAAAGGGCAGTCTCATTTCAAGCAAGCGCATTTCCATCCACATTCACTCTCCTCGCCGACTCTCCTCGATTAACTTTGATATTTTTCAAATTAGGCACGAGACGACGCAGGAGGTGAGAAAATCTAATTGATAAAAGGCCCATGTATCTGTCACTAACAAATACAGTCATGAGTGGTAACTCTACAGTCGTGGCCAAAAGTTTTGAGAATGAAACAAATATTAATTTCCACAAAGTTCGCTGATTCAGTCTTAAATTATTTTTGTCAGAGGTTACTATGGAATACTGAAGTATAATTACAAGCATTTCATACGTGTCAAAGGCTTTTATTGACAATTACATGAAGTTGATGCAAAGAGTCAATATTTGCAGTGTTGACTCTTCTTTTTCAAGACCTCTGCAATCCGCCCTGGCATGCTGTCAATTAACTTCTGGGCCACATCCTGACTGATGGCAGCCCATTCTTGCATAATCAATGCTTGGAGTTTTTCAGAATTTGTGGGTTTTTGTTTGTCCACCCGCCTCTGAGGATTGACCACAAGTTCTCAATGGGATTAAGGTCTGGGGAGTTTCCTGGCCATGGACCCAAAATATCGATGTTTTGTTCCCCGAGCCACTTCCTTATGGCAAGGTGCTCCATCATGCAGGAAAAGGCATTGTTCGTCACCAAACTGTTCCTTGACAGTTGGGAGAAGTTGCTCTCGGAGGATGTGTTGGTACCATTCTTTATTCATGGCTGTGTTCTTAGGCAAAATTGTGAGTGAGCCCACTCCCTTGGCTGAGAATCAACCCCACACATGAATGGTCTCAGGATGCTTTACTGTTGGCATGACACAGGACTGATGGTAGCGCTGACCTTTTCTTCTCCGGACAAGCTTTTTTCTAGATGCCCCAAACAATCGGAAAGGGGATTCATCAGAGAAAATGACTTTACCCCAGTCCTCAGCAGTCCAATCCCTGTACCTTTTGCAGAATATCAGTCTGTCCCTGATGTTTTTCCTGGAGAGAAGTGGCTTCTTTGCTGCCCTTCTTGACACCAGGCCATCCTCCAAAAGTCTTCGCCTCACTGTGTGTGCAGATGCACTCACACCTGCCTGCTGCCATTCCTGAGCAAGCTCTGTACTGGTGGTGCCCCGATCCCGCAGCTGAATCAACTTTAGGAGACGGTCCTGGCGCTTGCTGGACGCCCTGAAGCCTTCTTCACAACAATTGCGCCGCTCTTCTTGAAGTTCTTGATGATCCGATAAATGGTTGATTTAGATGCAATCTTACTGGCAGCAATATCCTTGCCTGTGAAGCCCTTTTTGTGCAAAGCAATGATGACGGTACGTGTTTCCTTGCAGGTAACCATGGTTGACATAGGAAGAACAATGATTCCAAGCACCACCCTCCTTTTGAAGCTTCCAGTCTGTTATTCGAATTCAATCAGTATGACAGAGTGATCTCCAGCCTTGTCCTCATCAACACTCACACCTGTGTTAACGAGAGAATCACTGACATGATGTCAGCTGGTCCTTTTGTGGCAGGGCTGAAATGCTGTGGAAATGTTTTTGGGGGATTCAGTTCATTTGCATGGCAAAGAGGGACTTTGCAATTAATCTGATCACTCTTCATAACATTCTGGAGTATGTGCAAATTGCCATCATATAAACTGAAGCAGCAGACTTTATGAAAATTAATATTTGTGTCATTCTCAAAACTTTTGGCCAAGACTGTACAATTCACTTGAAAAAGGAAAGCAACCTGGGAAATATGCAAATAAAGCTTTATTGTAGGCAGTGTGTTAATTTAACACAGAAAAGTGTGGACCCATATAGACACTGGAACAGTGTTAAATGTAACACTCAGTGTTGATTTAACACTGGAGAATTTGCTGTGTAGCACACAAAAGATCTGGGTTTCAAATACATAAAACAACAATCAAAAACGTTATTTGTGCCTGTTTGAGCTTGCCTAGCTTAATAAACCAATAGAAAAGTCAAAACTGCAAATCCAGCCCTTCTGGCACTCCAGGCAGACTCAAGCAAACGCTTAAAAGTATTTGAAAGTATTTTTCAAGTATTTGAACACAGGTCTGTTACGCAGTTTACTGTTAGAAGTGTTGGTCCTCTCACCAGGTGGCAGTAGAGTACAGCCAGGTTAACCAATGCTGTGGCCACACTGGGGTGTTTAGGTCCAAAACTCTTCTCCCTGATGTCCAGAGCCAGCTCATACAGAGGAACAGCCTTCTCCAGCTTCCCCTGGACAACACAAACATCTCCCCTGTCAGCCTCGCGAATCAGGATTACACACAAGCTACAAGCGAATAGAATTTGAGGCGAGTGAGGAACAAGAATTGAAGATCTCTAGGTTAACTTTCAAACAGCAATGCACATAAAGTTACCAGACATGGGACGGTTAATCTTATGTCTGGAGTGGACTAAATGCATTTGAATGTATACTTTAAACAATTTCCAGCAGAATTTCTGGGGAACCCATTTATTTGGCAAGAATTTCTCACAACCCCACCCCAAATCTAAAAATAAGGACACAACACCCCCCCAAGGGTTACAATCCCGACTTCGAATCCCACTGCTTTAATGTATAACTTACTCTTCGTTTTAACGCTTTATAGGGTCTGTTCAACAGCCCCGTGGTGGCTTTGCTAGACACATCTCCTAAACTCACCCTGCGTTTGTAGAGCATTGCCAGGTGTTTCAGGGTGTAGGCCAGGGAGGGGTGGTCAGGGGACAGGGCTCTCTTCCGGATGTCCAGGGCTCTTTCGTACATGTCCTCTGCAGTCTCGTACTCTCTCCTCTCAGTGTGTAGGGCCGCTAAGTTGTTGAGGGACTGGGCACAGTCAGGGTGGTCCGGCCCCAACACACGCTGACGCATCTCCAGAGAACGAGTCAGGAACACTTTGGACGCCCTGGACACAGAGAGAGGCCTCGGTTCAAATACTATTTGAAATCGTTAAAATACTTTAAAACGTTTCTAGTGTGGTTAGAGTAGCTAGCTAGTGAAATACATAAAAAAAACAAATAAAATTGAAAAGCATTGGTTAAACTTTACCTTCTTTCATTTGGCAATCAAATATAACAACAGCTGTAAAGTGGAGGGTTTGAAAAAGTTAATTAGTAAGTAAGCCTTCCGTAAGCCAGAACAACGCATTAGGGCATAAACCCGTACGTACTGTACGCCCCCTTGACAGGACGCTAGTCTAAGGCAGGGCCTTACCCCCAATACATCTCCTTAAAGGACAACGCCACCCCAAAAAATATATTTTGGTATTTGTTTTATTAGTTCATTGTTGATAAAGTCTCAAAATGTGTTTCATGTCAGCAATCAAGTTACGTGCCTTTCAAAATACAGAAATCTGGCCCGCATGATGCATTTGGCATCATATGATGCAAAACGCAGCATCATATGTGACCTGTTTCAGGAAGCTAGGCGTATGTCGCACATCACTACTTCAAAATGAGTATTTTTGGCAGAAATGCCTTCTGGAACATTCATGTGCCTTAATAACAAACTTGTATGACATCTGTAAATACAAATACATTTGTTGGCTTAGCCACGGAAAAAGACAGGAACCTTCCCATTAGCAATGATTGGCTGAGATTAGGCCTGTGGCGGTCACGAAATTTTGTCAGCCGGTGATTGTCAAGCAAATAACTGTCGGTCTCACGGTAATTGACTGTTTATGTTAATTAACACATTTAGCATCTCCTGTCTTCCAAACATAGCCTACAAGCCATTTTAAAAAGCCTACAAGCCATTTTAAAAAGCATAATAAATCCATGTAATATAGCCTACACCTTCACAATAAATCCATTATTTATTTTAGACAGATCTAAGCATCATATGAAGAAAAAAAATACCTCCCTGCACATTCTCACTGCAAAAGAAGTGGCAGATTAGGAGCAGCGAGCGGATGGCTGGGTGTGTGTGTGTGTGTTGGTGTGTGTGTGTGTGTTAGTGTGTGCTCAGTTTGCAGTCGGCAGCCAAGTTTGCTGTTACTCAGTCAGAATGTGCATTAGCGTTTCATCTATTTTTACTACCCTTGCCCCACTTGTTAGATATTATGCACCTTGACAGCAAACGTCATTGCCATACTAGCAATCTAAATGAGCAGACCGAAAACATGCAAGGAAAAGTGATCGGGTAAACGATGAAGCGAGTGGATAGAGAAATACGGCTTCACTCTATCCAATCAGAGCAGCAGGATCAATGTACAGCCCGCCCTTCTCTTTACAGACAGGCAAACTAGCCAGTTGAGTTATTTAGACCACGCACATGACTGACTCAAAGACAGTACAATATGTTTTAGAAACTCTGACTGACACGAGAAATATGTGCGCTGGCACCCGATCACAGATAATTACAAAAAATACTCGGATCATAATCGTATCCAGAAAATTGCCCATATCCGTTACGACACTCATTTTGTGTCGACTACTTGGCACACCCCTAGTGTCTGGGTAAGCATCATCTAATAATTATAAAATATTTACACAATATATTTATCTGGACACTTTCTATTTTTGAGTTTGCTACTATGCAAATATGCAAGCAACCATTTCACTGTATCGTTTACACCTTCTGTATCCTGTGCATGTGGTAATGTGAAGAACAACATGACCTGCACAAAAGTTAGATTAGGATACAGAATAGGCCAAGGACTATATAAACTGTATTTTTACCTGGAGTTTTTCCCTATTGTAGGCTACTATTTTTACCACTTTTAGTCTTTAAATATTTGGTTGTTTACTACAGTACCTTACTCACTCTGTTTAGCATATGGCATCACATGTGAATCCTTAAAGAGATGGGTGGGGCTAAGGCTTAAGAGAGTGTGAATGATGCTGAATGGGTAGGCTTAAGAGGGTGTGAACGATGCTGAATGGGTGTAGACAAAGAAGAGCTCGCCAGTAGGTGTACCAAATCATTCAAGGACCTTTTTCTCAAAAGTGGGGTTACAAGTTGATCAACTTTCAAAGCAGAATTACTTTCCCATTGTTCCTCAAATGCAGTGTATGATATACAATTTCCTAGCTCTGAGTCTGTACTTTTATCCAATGTAAAAAAAAAAAAAAAAATTTTTTTTTTTACTACATATGACCGAATCGAGGCGGTCGGTCACATATGATAAAAAATGCATCATATGGGCCAGATTTCTGTATTTTGGAACTACATTAACAATGGACTAATGAAACAAATACCAAAATATTTCCTTTAATGCTAAATGCCATGCAGAGGCATCATATTTCACGGGTCCCATATTTAGGGCCATATAAATCTGTGATATTTTTTGCCTGATTCCATAGAGTTTTTTCCTAAATTTGATTTGCTCCTTTTTGTTTTTCCTGGTTTCCGTTTTTCGGAAAACAACCAAATTTGATGTTTTAAGTCCACAACCATGTTTAAACCACTTTTGAGGTCTGGGAAAAATCTAATAATTTGGGATTTTGGGGTGTAGTTGCCCTTTAATGTAAATGAGCACCAGCAAGAGACCATTGTTTGGTTAGCTATCGATATGTCTCTAGCGCTCATGTGATTGCAAAGTTTGAAAAACAAATGGCCACTGGATTGATGCAAATAATCATGATATCACTCTGCCAGGTAGGTGTAGACTACTTTGTATCCTTAGGTCATCCTTAGCATCATCGCTAACAGCTACACAAAGTGTAGATGTGTAAGGGCTGACTCACTCCAGGTTGTTCTGGAGGTAGTAGAGGACTCCCAGCTCGTTGAAGGTCTTGGCACAATCTGCTGTGTCTTTACCCAGAGTCAGCTCCTCTAACTGGAGGGCTCGCCGACGCAGCAGAGTGAAGCCATACTGCAGAGATAGAGACACAGTCAATTCACTATTAATGTATACACATTACACACAACTACACATGAACACACACACTAAAGCCATTTTGCAGAGAGAGACGCGTGTGTAATATGTATGCATTAGATTTGTCATTTTAGGCGATTTAAAAAAAAAAAGTGATCCAATCCTTAATTAATGCACGCACGCACGCACGCACACACACACACACACAAAAAGCAGGAGGGACAACCAACCATACTAATGTGTCCTCACCATATGGCCTTTCTGGCGGGCAGTCTTTTGGCGAATCCTCACAGACCTCTTCCTCAATTTTTCAGCTTGCTCATACCTGTTAACAGATGACCCATCAATCACAAAGCAACTTTACTTGAAACAGACCCACCCACACACCTCCCTTAACACTCACTCACTCACTCACTCACCCACCCACTCACTCACTTGTTCTGTTTCTGGTAGAGCATGGCCAGGGAGTCCAGTTCGCGCGCCACACAGGCGTGGTCTGAGCCGTAGGCGTTCTCACTGATCTCCAGGGCCTGCTTGTAGAACTGCTCTGCATTGCCATACTTCCTCCACTGGACATAAACCCCGGCCAGCTGGTGTAGGGACAGGGCAACACTGGGGTGGTCCGGGTCCAGGGCCGTCTCCCGGATCTCCAGAGACCTCTGTAAGGGAGCTACCGCCTGGAGAAACATGGATGATGGACACGTTTATCATGTAGTACGTCGACAGCATGACAACATACAGTGTATTTCGGAAAGTATTCAGACCGCTTCCCTTTTTCCACATTTTGTTACGTTACGGCCTTACTCTAAAATGTATTAAATATTTTTTTCCCTCACACTCTGACAGAGCTCGCGAGTTCCTCTGTGGAGATGGGAGAACCTTCCAGAAGGACAACCATCTCTGCAGCACTCCACCAATCAGGCCTTTATGGTAGAGTGGCCAAATGGAAGCCACTCCTCAGTAAAAAGGCACATGACAGCCAACTTGGAGTTAGCCAACAGGCACCCAAAGGACCCAAAGGACCATGATAAAAAAAAAGATGAAACAAAGATTGAACTCTTTGGCCTGAATGCCAAGCGTCAGGTCTGGAGGACACCTGGCACCATCCCTACGGTGAAGCATGGTGGTGGCAGCATCATGCTGTGAGGATGTTTTTCAGCGGCAGGGACTGGGAGACTAGTCAGGATCGAGGGAAAGATGAACGGCGCAAAGTACAGAGAGATCCTTGATGAAAACCTGCTCCAGAGCGCTCAGGACCTCAGACTGGGGCAAAGATTCACCTTCCAACAAGGCAATGACCATAAGCACACGGCTTCGGGACAAGTCTCCGAATGTTTTTGAGTGGCCCAACCAGTGCCGACTTGAACCTTGATCGAACATCTCTGGAGAGATCTGAAAATAGCTGTGCAGCCAAGCTTGTAGTGTCATACCCATGAAAATCTGAGGCAGTATTTGCTGCCAAAGGTGCTTCAACAAAGTACTGAGTAAAGGGTCTGAATACTTATGTACATTTGATATGTTTTTTTATTTTGAATAGATTTGCAAAAATGTCTAAAAACCTGTTTTTGCGTTGTCATTATGGGGTATTGTGTGTAGATTGATGAGGGGGGAAAAAACCCAATTTAATCAATTTTAGAATAAGGCTGTAACGTAAATAAATGTGGAAAAAGTCAAGGGGTCTGAATACTGTCACGTACCCATAGAACAGAAATCCCCATTTCAAATCAATAGGTCTGTACTGGGTGGACTGGCGGCCATTTTACTACCCACTTTCTACGCACATACCTGACTGAGCAGGCCCAAGTCTTTGAGGAAGCGACCCAGTGTCTCATACAGGTTGCCCAGCCTGATCATGCTGTCCTCACTCTCACAGCTCTTCTCATAGTGCTTCAGAGAGTCAAAGTATTCAGTGGCCATGGAGCTCTTGTCTTTGCCCACATACTGCCAGTAGGCCAGCAGCTCAGAGAAATGGCCCCTAGGAACACCAACCGACATATCAGAACTTTAATCGATGTCTACGGTTCCTGTTCATCTCACTATTGCACATGTGAATCAAGGTGAATTCTGTGCACAGATCAATCACCGATACAAATGCAATAACAACATAGGAGAATATACTACTCCCCAGACGAAGTCAAAAACCAAAAGACATAGAAAGTAACAGTAGAATGGAAAACAGTCTCATTGTGATATAGAAGTCTGACCTCTTGTAGAGGTTCTGGGAGACAAAGAGGTTAAGGAGGCTGAGCTGCAGCTTGGCCCTGTCCTCCTGCTGCTGGAGTAGCCAGGGCAGCTCGTCTGCCACCCGCCACGTCACCCTGTCCTGACTTAACACACACACACACCCACACACACGTTAAATACACACCAACACTTACTGTGTCGTCAAAGATGAAGTCTAGTCACCATTGCTAATATTAATTCTATAACATAACATGATGCTGGTCATGTCACTAGTGGTTGGCCAGACCTGAGTTGCTGGCTGAAGTAGTGGATGAGCTTCTCTCTGTAGGCAGGAGAGCAGGACCCTCCATCCATAAACTCCAGCCGGACGGCCTCCGCAGCCTAAAGCACAGAGACGGTGTCAACAGAAAGCCCGTGTGAAGCCTCTCACTTACATTGAACATCATTGAGTTTCAGAGATGGAGAGACTATTACACACACACACGGGACATAAACACTTCATGCGCAAAAACTGCTGCCAGTGGACTAAACAGGGGGATTTCAATGCTCTCATCCTATGGTGTCTGTAGGGGAGACCGAAAGCTAACCTGTAGGTGCTGGAACCTGATGAGTCCACAGCCCAGGCCTACAATACAGAGTCTCTGTAGGGTGTAGAGGAGGGAGGAGAGGACAGGCAGGCCCAGGTCTGGAAACACAGCCAGCACCTCAGACTCACTCACACCGTTATGACTGGCACACACCAGACACAGCATCTGAGGGAGGGAATCAACACACACACACACACACACACACACACACACACACACACACACACACACACACACACACACCACACACACACACCACACACACACACACACACACACACACACACACACACACACACACACACACACACACACACACACACACACACACACACACACACACACACACACACACACGAAGGAAAGCAGAACAGATAACAGCTTCAACATTCTTCGGAAAACCCTTAGGTCACATTTCTAAATAAAAGGCATGTGAAACTATTCTGGTGGTTAGTGATACAACAGAATGTCCCACCACCTTCCAAATGCAGTTGGGTTAAGGTATTGGCGGGTAACAATGTCTATTTTTACCAGCCACGTTGGTGGGTGGACCAAAAAGTACATTTTAGGCTCTGGTCTTCATCCCAAATGGCATCCTATTCCCTATATAATGCACTACTTTTGACCATGACTTTTTTTCTTCATCCCCCCTCTTTTCGCCCCAATGCAGTGCCTTAGACCGCTGCGCCCCTAAGGGGTTGAAATGCAACAATGTTGCTGAGAATTTTCCTGCTAGGCAGGAAATGCAAACCTGTAGTGTATTTGAGTTTCAAAAAGGCTCTAAAGTTTGTAATTTCTACAGAAATTTCAGACTAGATTTGCCCTAACAAAAAAATGATTCAACCCCTACAAAAATGTCCATTGTTATAGTCCAAATAAAATTCACATTTCCTGTTACTGCAGATTATTTTCCTGCTGTTGCAAATGAAGATCCTACATCTGTAGTGGTGAAGGATCGGATGGTCCCTTACCTCTCTCATGACGTGTCTCTCCCCGTCTGTGCTGAGAGAATCTAACGCCACCTTGAGGCCCAAGCTGTACAGAGACATGGTGTCCTGACACAGCAGACACTGCTCTAGAGTCCTCTCCAACGACCAGGCACACCTACAGCTGACACAACGCAACACATCTATAGACAATACCACACACACACACACACACACACACACACACACACACACACACACACACACACACACACACACACACACACACACACACACCACACACACTACACACACACACACACACACACACACACAGTTTACTCACTTGGTGATCATCTTGGCTAGCAGGGTGACATACAGGGCGTTACATGTGGATGCAGAGCGACAGTGTCTCTCCAGTTTCTTATCCTGTTGAACGGACAGACACACAGCCACTGTTTGACACACACACACACATCTTCTCGTCATGGAGTTAAAGGGGAAGTTCAGTATTTTATTAATTGATGTTAGATGGTTCCCCACCCGGAAAGGAGTCCATGGACCAGAAGAAACTGTCAGCCATGGTTTGATTCTTTTGAAACAGCCACTACAAACTTCCGCTAATTTTAAACACCGCTAGCTAAAAATGTAATGGGAGTGATGGGGGCAAGCGGTGCCTGTTGAAAATTGCATGGTCAAATAAACTAAATTATTTGGTTTGATGTACGTTACTTAAAAGGTGATTTGGCCTTTTTTTACACTGAACTTCCAGTAATAACAAAGTGATATCAGTTTGACACCCGCCTGGTCTTTAGTGAGTTTGACGTCAGCTGCCAGGCACTCGGTGTTGATGACACTCTTCACCTCTCTGGGGTTCAGGGGGTCCAGGTGGAGGGTGGGCCACAGTCTGGGAAACAACAGTCATATCACACAACCACTATTAGGCCACAATACGTAGGCATTACATAGGAACTATATATCATACCCCAAAATACATAGGCACTACATAGGCATTGGGCCTATATAGGCCACACAATACATCTATTACATTATACATAGGTGTACCCTTCTTCCAGGCATTACTTAGGCACTACATTAGCAATGCATAGGCCTTACATATGTTGACATAGTACCGATCTGGAGTCATTTTGTATGGACTAACTGCCAAGTTGTGTACTCTACCTCCAGGCCTGGGGACAGGTCTCCACGTTGACAGACACCACCACTCTGACGTTGACCGGCAGGGGGTCAATCAGCCACTTCATGTGCCTCTCTGCTTGCTGAGGGAAAATACAGCATAATATCAAAGATACAAACCTCAAGAGTAAAAAACTGACCTGTTAACTGATAATATCAAAACAGGGACATCTGGCTACATTCTATGTGCAGTAAATGTTAATTACATGTTGCTAAAAACACATCCTATTTACAGAATCTGGCTAAATGATTCGAAATGATTCGAAAACCCGTGTAAATACACAATCAATATTTTCTATAAATTTTGAGGCGTAAAAAAAAAATAATCATTGTGAATTTCAAAGTTACAGTGTTTCCCGAACGACCTCCATTCCCTGACGCGTTCGTCTCTCTACGGTCTTACTGTGGCAGTAGCCTAGTACCTGTATCTGGTCAATGGAGTCGATGATGATGATGATGTTGCCTTGGTGTCTGGAAGACAGTCTCTCTAGCCAGCGAGGGAACTCCTCTAGGATCTTGGAGGGGTCCATGGATAACCCAGAGATGGACCAGAAATGCTGCAGCAGCTTGACAGTGAGGCGTTTAATAATGAGTACAGGCTCAGAGCTGGTGGAAAGAGGTCGCCCCACAAAATGGTACAGGAACAACGTGTTGGGGGAGTGCTTCTGCTGCAGCTCAATCCTGGAGGAAGAATTGAGTTGATTGGTTATTTACGCTTAAGGTCAAATAATGTAAAAGATCGTTTTGAAAATGGATAATGGCTGAGCTCTTACCATTTGGACAGTAGGAGAGACTTCCCAGAGCCGGGTCCCCCTGATACCAGCAGTGGAGGGGTGGGAGGAGGGGCTGCCACCATGTCATTCAGACGATCTATGTACTAAGGACAGAGCATGACATCACCCGTCATGCAGAAGCTCCTCTCGCCCACACAAGCAACCGTTATTACTAAAGTTAATACTCATCTATTACACTTTATCACTGCTAGTCATCATTTGGAATATTTCACCTTAAAGGGATATTTTACTCAAAAACGTATATTTTAGTATTTTGTTGATTTGTCCACTGGTAATGCATTCCAAAGTTTTCAAAATAGAGCATGTTCAGTAGAGAGGAGAAACTGTGACGATGATATGCAAATTCAACAACGAGTAAACTAACCCTTTAGTCACAAAATCCTATAAATAAAATCATGTCTTCCTACTGAGCTAGAGAAAAAGAGATAGAGACAGAGAGCAAGAGCCCCACTTTCTGGAAGCCCAGTTGAGCTGCGGCGCTGCAGGCTTGCTGATAGGCCTCGATCTGCTCCTGCTCATCATGCAGGTCCCACAGCACGTCCCCCAAATCCTCCTCGCGCCCCTCGTCTATCCCCGAATCCTTACCGTCCACGTCACTGCCCTCCAAACCCAGCAGTTCCTGACAGAGAGGGAGGGAGAGAGACAAAGGTACACTACACTCTTAGAAAAAATGGTTCCAAAAGGGTTCTTCTGCTGTCCCCATAGGAGAACCCTTTTGGGTTCCAGGTTTCTACCTTTCGGGTTCCATGTAGAACTTTCTGTGGAAAGGGTTTTACATGAAATCCCAAAAGGGCTACCTGGAACCAAAAAGGTTCTACCTAGAACTAAAAAGGGTTATTTAAAAGGGTTCTCCTACGGGGACAGTCGAAGAACCCATTTCAGGTTATTTTTTTCCCACCTAAGAGTGTATCTAGTATAGTGCACTACTTTTGACCTGGCCCCATAGGGTTTGTAGGCCTACCTGTTTGATTACTTTCTCCAGCTGAGTATAGATCATAGACGCTCCTTCCTCTGGGGAGCCACCATGGTCCACTACCTATGGAAGTGGCACAGTAGTATAATAGCCAGGCTATAGGACATTCATACACCATGGAATCTTCAATTCTGATATTGCCATAAAATACAATACGACAATTTCTGCCAATAGAACAAATCAATCTTTGCATATCACAAACACAACACCCAGTATGCCAGCTCCTTATTCTACCCCTCTGTATATGTATGTATACATAATGGAATGAATATAATATATTTAATATATGATATATAACATATGAATATCTGGAACTGGCATACTCAGCTCAAGATTTTCAGGTGTTGGGGCAGAAGGTAGCCTAGCGTTAAACTGTTTGGTCAGTAACCGAAAGGGCGCTGGTTCGAATCCCCGAGCTGACTAGGTGAAAAATCTGTCAATGTCCCCTTGGGCAAATCAAATTTTATCTGTCACATGTGCCGAATACAACAGGTGTAGGTAGACCTTACCGCGAAATGCTTACTTACAAGCCCTTAACCAACAATACAGTTCAATAAATAGAGTTCAGGAAATGTTTAATACATTTAAAAAAATACATGTTTTCCGAAAGTAACAAGATAATTACACAACAATAACGAGGCTATGTACAGCGTGTAGCGGTACCGAGTCAATGTGCGAGGGTACAGGTTAGTTGAGGTAATTTGTAAAGTGACTATGTATAGATAATAAACAGCGAGTAGCAGCAGTGTAAAAGTCTTTGAAAATGTTTTGGGCCTTCCTCTGACAACGCCTAGTATAAAGGTCCTGGATGTCAGGAAGGTTGTCCCCAGTGATGTACTGGGCCGTACGCACTACCCTCTGTAGCGCCTTACGGTCAGATGCCGAGCAGTTGCCATACCAGGCGGTGATGCAACTGGTCAGGATGCTCTCGAGCAAGGCACTTAACCCTAATTGCTAAACGTTGTTTTTGCGATACGCAAAGATAGACTTGTTCTACTGACTTCATTATTGACATAGGCCAGTGAAGAGGAGAGAGTAAAAGGTAGGAGGAATTGCAAGGCAGAAAAGCAATGGGTTGGATTCTAACTCATGTCGACTCTGGTATACTAAGCGCTGGACCACGCAGACCACATCCGTATGCCATTGGCTACCTTGACTTTGGCGGCCTTGTCTGCGGCGTTGACCCGCTCCAGCAGTTGTCTGGTGGGGCCGCTGAGAGGGTGGGCCTCCACAGTCCTGAGGTAGAGTACCAGGGGATGACCGTCTGGGTTCTTCACAAAGGCCTCCTCCGCATCCTCCAACACACAACTACACACGCACACACAGAGAAACACACTATAACCTGTTAGAACATGTTACAACATGTTATAGGCTATAACAGCAGCACTTCACATGCCTTTAACCTGGTAGTGCAGAAGAGAGGGAGCCACAGAGAAACTCAAGAGGTTGCCCTGCCTGTGTTCCAATTGGCATCCTATTCCCTATACAGGGCACTACTTTTGACCAGGGCCCATTGGGCCCATGGATGGGTTGGTTGCTTAGCAACAAAACCGAAGGGTGTGCATCTATGGGTCAAAATAGACGGGGTTGGCTTAGATTGTTGACAGCATGTAAACTATATTTTGTCTCCAATATTTATTTAAAATGAGCAATTGTTGTCTATAAAATACATCATTACAGTTGCTGGTTAGCTAGCTAGCAAATTGCAGCCATATTAGCATTGTTGTGACATCAGTCAAAACACCTAAAAACAGACATGTTATCAAGAACAAGACAAAACGAGCTGAAACGAGCCACCTGCGATTCCCCACACGGCAGCGTCTTGTCATTGTTGCTAGCTATCTGGCCATCCAGAATCACAACACACTGCCTTCTGCCCCATTGAAGCGGGCGCATTGTTTCATGACGTTGTCAGCAGTACTTGGTCAAACAGTAGTTATATAGGGAATCACTGACCTAGTGATGGAGGATTTAAGGAGGAGCACACACACAGAGCTCCTCTCCATCTCCTGTCTGCGTTCCAGTGCATAGGAGGCTGCACTCTCCTCAGGGAAACAGATGTTCAGGTAGAAATGGCCCAGCCCCTCACACAGACTCCGCAGCCTAGGAGAGTAGCTCTGGGAAGGAAAGGAGACAGGAAGAGAAAGAAAGAGAGAGAAGTGAAGAGAGATGTCTTATATAGCCAGATGAAAAGTACTTAAGGGTGAATTCATTGTCGGGAAGTTAATTAAGCTAGCGCGGTAGACGCTAGTACTTTTCAGACACGGCTAGTAGAGAATCTGAGAATATGACACAGATTTTGGAACCTTGGCTAGTAGAATTCCAAGCAGGTCTACTAGTCGAGCTGGCCAGTGCCCCAAATCCTTAAAGGGATAGGTCACCTGAAAACATTTGAGTGAACTATCCCTTTCATTTCAATCCCTGGTGTACCAGTACCTGGGTGAAGATGTCCAGCTCAGCCTGTGTCTCCTGGGTAGAGATCAGGTAGCAGCGCACCGTGTTGCTCCATAACGCCTGGGACACGTGAGGAGACACCTGCAGCAGACTGGCCACAGCAGCGTCCCAGTCATCTGAAAGACACACACACACACACACACACACACACACACACACACGTTTATATACACACACGGACAGATGGACGAACACACACTCACACAACACACACACCCCCTCTGCCAATTACTTTCAACAAGCTTGTAGCAATTAACCCACTTGAACACAAAATTGCCGATAGTGCTAACCCACCCCATAGCCCTTGTGTTCCAAGTGCATTTTTGATTTATTTTATTTCAGTTGAGAACAAGTTATCATTTACAATTGCGACCTGGCCAAGATAAAGCGAAGCAGTTCGACACATACAACAACACAGAGTTACACATGGAGTAAAACAAACATACAGTCAATAATACAGTAGAAAAATAAGTCTATATACAATGTGAGCAAATGAGGTGAGATAAGGGAGGTGAAGGCAAAAAAAGGCCATGGTGGCGAAGTAAATACAATATAGCAAGTAAAACACTGGAATGGTAGATTTGCAGTGGAAGAATGTGCAAAGTAGAAACAGAAATAATGGGCTGCAAAGGAGCAAAATAAATAAATAAATAAATACAGTAGGGGAAGTGGTAGTTGTTTGGGCTAAATTATAGATGGGCTATGTACAGGTGCAGTAATCTGTGAGCTGCTCTGACAGCTGGTGCTTAAAGCTAGTGAGGGAGATAAGTATTTCCAGTTTCAGAGATTTTTGTAGTTCGTTCCAGTCATTGGCAGCAGAGAACTGGAAGGAGAGGCGGCCAAAGGAGGAATTCGCTTTGGGGGTGACCAGAGAGATATACCACATATATACACATATACCGCATGACCACATAGTCGCTAAGATTCTGTACCAGTTGTGTGTGGAGTGGCCTAAACAATAGCTTTACGCCCTCTCAAGAACACAGTTATATACACAAAACACATACAGTATATAACCAGCTGAGACACCAAGGCTCAAATACATACAAATGTGTAAAGATCAAACCCTTGCTTACCTCTGCTGACATTGGCAAACGGTCCCTCCACATCGCACAAGCTGAGGGCAAACTCTGGTCCTCTGAAGGTCTGCTGCAGTTGCATCATGCTGCCCATAGAGGGCTCACTGCCCAGCACTCCACCACCCCAGTAATCACACGGAGTCCCTGCAGCTTGAAACAGGCAAATTAAAGACGACTGTGTCAGCTTTTTGTGTAACTGACGTTTGAGGAATTGAGATGATTGTGAAGCGTTACTTGGTTTTAAGTAAACTGTTCAGCAATATTGGTCAAATCTGGATTTTTAAATACTTTAATTGCACTATTCGTTTCCCCATTTGACTGCATTGAAATACTGGAATTGCCATATTCATTCCTATGGGGCTCTGCATGTGTGAGATGGAGGGTGGCCTTAAAGATATAACGAACGCCGGCTGTGCTCAGTAGATCCCCTGTGACGAACGGTGGTGATTCAACATGTAGAATTTATGGGAAATGGGGGGGGGAATGACACCCGCTGCTTTTAACCGTTCGTCGGCACAATCTGTTTTGTCCTTTACCTGTGACAGTGGTGCGGTTGTCATCGTCATCCGAGTCATCCGGGTCGTACACCATGATGCCCTGAGCCTGCAGCTGCTGTAGCTTGGCCTCCAAGTCCCTCTTGGCTCGCAGCAGGTCCTGGATCTCCTTCTCTTTGGTCTCCCGGAAGATCTGACATTTAGAGAAGATACTTTTTTTATTTTTAAATATATATGTTAAGGTATTTAAAAAAATTCTTGAACAGATAGAGAATGATAGTCGGGAAAGAAAGAGAGAGGTTGAGTCCAAGAGCAGTAGGCCGGATTTGAATCTATGCCGACACCGTAGACATCTGTGCTGGAGGCTACGGCATTACCGCTAGACTAGCCAGGCCACAGAGGAGAATGTTATGGTTTCATAATGATGAGCCGTAGGTTAAGTAGCTGACTTGAGATCAGAAGGTTGCCGGTTCAAATCCCAGATGGAACATCACACTAGGGTATGGTTACACCCTACTCTCTATTATGTGCCCTACTGTGTGTTTGCCTGGGAGTAACAGCTAGCTATTGGGGATACCTTAAACTGCCGTTTGACTTTGTCCCTGTCGTGCTCAAAGGTGGCGGCTCTCTCCATGGCTTGGTACTTAGCCTCCAGGGCACTCTCCTTCTCTCTCAGGATCTTTTGGTAGGTCTTCTGCAGAGCCTGGAAGAAACATGTCGATCATCACTGTTAGTGACAAGTAGTACAATAAGATGACATGGCCAGGGAAGACCTGATCCTAGATCAGCACTCTTATTATGAGACGCTTGATACATGGCCCCTAAACTGGACTCTTGACAGAGGAAATCAAAAGACAGGCTATTGTCTACCTACCTGGCCCCATTCATTGTAAAAGTTCTGGGCCTGTATTTACAAAGAATCTCAGAACAGGGGAATCTTAGACTCTAATCTAGGAACAGTTGTGCATTTTAGATCAGAATGAATAAGATGAGGCTATATGGACAGAGGGTACATTTACATCACATTTTAGTCATTTAGCAGACGGTATTATCCAGAGCGACTTACAGTAGAGTGCATACATTTTCATACTTTTTCGTACTAAATGTCAACCCCTTTTTAAACAGTGGCCCTGCTCTCACCTGCAGCTCAGCTCTCAGCCTCTTGTTCTCCTCGTCCAGCTTGGCCTCCTTCTTCTGCATGGAGGTGATCTCATTGTTCTTGCTGACCCGGAAAATCTCATACTCCTTGCGGAGCCGTTCGTATTCGGCGGTGTACTCCAGGTCCACAGAGCCTGTAGATTTGAAGCTGGCTCCAATCACCCTGGGCCCTCGGCGAAAGGAGCTCCGCAGGAGGCGGGCTTTAGGTTTGACCTCCACAGGTATCTCACAGGCCTCCCCACCCTCGCCCCCATACGCATCCTCTATCACCTCCCCAGGGCTCACCAGGGAGGAGGCTGTACCCATGGTGATGGTGGCTCTGGACCAGGCACTCCACAGTGGCCTTACTGAACTAAACCTTCCAGATGGTCATTGCTGCTCCTAGGGATGAAGCCAGTGATTGGCATGTCATTGGCTGCAACACGCAAGAGGAGGAGTGAGGACCCAACGAGTATGTCTTAGCAAACTCGCTAGCAACCCAATAAATAAAGGGATAATGAATGCATATGGTGGGGGATATATTATAGTAACCGATAACGCACGTGACAAAATTTAGCAACAACAACAAAAATAGAAACCGCTTGCCAGTGAATGTGACAATATTTACGTTTGCATTGATTTTAACTCTGGTCCAGGGCACAACAACATCTCGCGCTGCAACTTCGCTTCTGGTCACGACCTATTTTTAGTATGTGACATTTGAGTCCAAATGTTATTGCTAACACCTGTATAACGTAGCTTTAACATAGCATTAACGTTAATTACATCCGTTTTAATGATGCTAGGTAACATTAGACATCTCGTTAGCTAGCTAACGGTAACCTAACATTACCTGGTATGGCAAGAACGGGTGAGACGGAGATGGAGCCAGATGTGACTGGCTTGCACAGACATAATGGACTGCCTATGGCACGTAACGTTACCGAGCTAACGTTAGATAGAAATACTATTTAGCTATATTGACCTAGCTATATTTCGAATAGTTGGCTAGCATATTGAATGATTCCGATTGCTTTCTTCGAAAGGAGTCCAATAAATACTCACACATAGCTATCCCCGTGGCGTAGCTTCTTCCTGGCTGCCCTGGTAACAAGATATCCTCCCTACGGGTCCTCACCGAAGTCAAAGTAATTTGCGATTCACCCCCAAAAAATCTCAGGGCTGTATCCCAAACACAGAAATACCTCAGGCTTCTGCTCAGGCTCACTGGGTGGATACATTAGGGAGGCTGTTCATTCGGAAGGAATACAGTTTTCTGGCATCTTTTTATGTGATGGTAATACACACTTTTACTATTTGGAAGAATGTAATAAATTGACCCAGACGGCATCCCTAGCGGCGTCCTCAGAGCATGCGCAGACCAGCTGGCCGGAGTGTTTACGGACATATTCAATCTCTTGCTGTTCCTACATACTTCAATATGTCCACCATTGTTCCGGTACCCAAGAAAGCAAAGGTAACTGAACTAAATGACTTTCGCCCTGTAGCACTCACTACTGTCATCATGAAGCGCTTTGAGAGACTGGTCAAGGATCATATCACCTCTGCTTTGCCTGACACACTAGACACACTTCAATTTGCTTACATCCCCAATAGATGCAATCGCCATCACACTGCCCTATCCCACCTGGACAAGAGGAATACCTATGTAAGAATGTTGTTCATTGACTATTGCTCAGCATTCAACACCATAGTACCCTCCGAGCTCATCATTAAGCTCGAGGCCATAGGCCTGAACCGCACCCTGTGCAACTGGGTCCTGGACTTCCTGACGGGCCGCGATGCGTGCTCAGCCCCCTCCTGTACTCCCTGTTCACCCATGACTGCGTGGCCACACGCCTCCAACTCAATCATCAAGTTTGCAGACGAGACAAACGGTTGTAGGCCTGATTGCAAAACAATGACGAGACAGCCTACAGGGAGGAGGTGAGGGCCCTGGGAGTGTGGTGCCAAGAAAATAACCTCTCACCCAGCATCAACAAAACAAAGGAGCAGATCGTGGACTTCAGGAAACAGCAGAGGGAGCACGCCCCTATCCACTTTGAGGGGAACGCAGTGGAGCAGGTGAAAAGCTTCAAGTTCCTCGGCTTACACCTCACTGATGATCTGAAATGGTCCACCCACACAGACAGTGTGGTGAAGAAAGCTCAACTTGTCACCTAAAACCCACAAACTTTTACTGAAGCACAATTGAGAGCATCCTCTTGGGCTGTATCACCGCCTGGTACGGAAACTGCACCGCCCGCAACCGCAGGGCTCTCCAGAGGGTGGTGTAGTCTGCCCAACGCATCACCGGGGGCAAACTACCTGCCCTCCAGGACACCTACAGCACCCGATGTCACAGGAAGGCCAAAAAGATCATCAAGGACAACAACCACCCGAGCCACTGCCTGTTCACCCCGCTATCATCCAGAAGGTGAGGTCAGTACAGATGCATCAAAAACAGCTTCTATCTCAAGGCCATCAGACTGTTAAATAACCATCACTAGCACATTAGAGGCTGCTGCCCATAGACTTGGAATCACTGGCCACTTTACAAATGGAACACTAGTCACTTTAATAATGTTTACATATTTTGCAATACTCATCTCGTATGTACCTGTCTCTTATACACATCTAGATGTGTATAAGAGACAGTATGTACACTGCTCAAAAAAATTAAGGGAACACTTAAACAACACAATGTAACTCCAAGTCAATCACACTTCTGTGAAATCAAACTGTCCACTTAGGAAGCAACACTGATTGACAATACATTTCACATGCTGTTGTGCAAATGGAATAGACAACAGGTGGAAATTATAGACAATTAGCAAGACACCCCCAATAAAGGAGTGGTTCTACAGGTGGTGACCACAGACCACTTCTCAGTTCCTATGCTTCCTGGCTGATGTTTTGGTCACTTTTGAATGTTGGCGGTGCTTTCACTCTAGTGGTAGCATGAGACTGAGTCTACAACCCACACAAGTGGCTCAGGTAGTGCAGCTCATCCAGGATGGCACATCAATGCGAGCTGTGGCAAGAAGGTTTGCTGTGTCTGTCAGCGTAGTGTCCAGAGCATGGAGGCGCTACCAGGAGACAGGCCAGTACATCAGGAGACGTGGAGGAGGCCGTAGGAGGGCAACAACCCAGCAGCAGGACCGCTGTATTTTTGTGAAATTGTTAGATATTACTGCACTGTTGGATCTAGAAACACAACCATTTCACGACACCTGCAATAACATCTGCTAAACACGTGTATATGAAAAATAACATTTTGTTTATTAATTAAGCCAAAAAGTTTAATAATAGGCATACAATATGCCTACACTATACAATAATTCTATGCATACAATAACAGCAATGGTAAAACAACCTAGAAATAACATGAATTTTCATACAGGGCCATAGGCCTACCAACCATTCTTTTTAATAAGATATTTGCATGTAGCCTTTATTGCACAACACCACAATGAGATCATACTGTAGGATTCAACTTTGTACATTGCCATTGTAATATGAAATAGTCATTGAATCACTGCAAGCATACACTTGTACTGGTCTCAGAGCAGGAGGAGTGCTGATCTTGGATCAGTTTAGCCTTAAAAAAAAAAAAAAAAAAAAGATGTACCGCGGGACCTGATCCTAGATCAGCTTGTGGTTGGCTGGTCCGCTCTCCTGTCTCTACAGAACAGCTGCAGCAGTATACTTTGATAAGTCCTTGCCAAAAAAAAGTACATAATAGGATCCAAAGCTCCACTCAGACAGGTTAGTGCGGAAGTGACTCGGTTGGCTAGTGCCAGAGCCTCAATGGACGCAGTTTCCATGTCGCTATGAGTGTGTCTCTCAATGTAGATGATACGGTTCAAGTGATAGGGCACAAAAGCAACCAGGAAGTTCACCATGATGAGAATGATCATCCTGATAGCCTTGTCTCTGATCGAGCTTCCCTCCTGTTGCTTGATGCCCCTCAGCTTCAATAGGATTAATATATAGGAGACCCCTATAGTGACCAGAGGAATAGTAAACGCCACCATGGTTGACACCAGTGCTTTGGGAGAAGTCTTTTCCAAGTACAGCTGGTTACACATGACCACGGTTGTGTTGTCAACCGGAATCATCGTCTGTTTTTTGGAGAATAGCAAGGGAGCCATAGACACGGTCACTGTGACCCACAGGATCACCACGACCACTCGGGCATATGAAGCCTTCCTCATTGACCGTGATTTGAGCGGTAGGACCAGGGCCAAGAGGCGGTCCAGGCTGATGCAGGTCATGAAGTAAAGACTGCAGTACATGTTGAGGTAGAAGAGAAACCCCACCAGGCGACAGGGGACATCTCCAAAGGGCCAGCGGCTGTCTGAGAAGTGGTAGACCATCCGCATGGGCAAGATCAGCACGTAGGAGACATCTGCTATGGCCAGGTGCTTTAGAAAGAGCTTGGAGGGTGAGGTGTCAGCCTGACGACAGAACACCCACAGTGCCAAGATGTTGCCAGGCACGGCGACCACAAAGACCAGGATGTAAAAGCTAGCAAACAGGATGTTCTCATGGTGGGAACCTTTGGTGTGAAAGCCATGTCTCACTTCCTCAGTGTAGTTCATCATTATTCTGTTGTCTCTTAGCCTATAGAACATAGCAAAGACACAAAGAGAAAAGACACTATAGTCGACATGATAACAGCGCAGGATCTGATATTGAGGGATCCCTGCAGTTGTACACAAAAAACATTGGCTTCCTCAAGGGTCCTTTGGGAAGGTTGATGGTTCTACATGGAACCATACTGACCAAAAGAACCCTGTGAGCCCTTCAATGGTTCTTTGCAGTTAAAAAAAGGGTTCTTTCCCATTTTGGTTCTTTCCCGGCTCGTTTGAATATTTTGGGGGCGTAATTTGAGCACACATTTTTTTGAGCAACCATGAGTGAGTCATTCCATCAAATCTGTTGTTTTACGCTATTACATGTTATATATGACCATGGCCAGTGATTGTGTCTTGTGACACACTCACAAATGGCCTTATGTCAATTGAGAACAGATGACTAAGCCAGTAGGACTCAATTCTCTCAGGGACCAGAGCTAGCACACCTGTTTCAACTTGTTAATTAACACAATTCTAAAACCTATGGAACTTTATCAATATGACTATTTAACCAGAATAAAAAACCCTGTGTGGTTCTACAAAGAACATTATTAGAGATTGAGAAATGTTCTTTACAGAACCATTATCCATAAAAAGTTCAAAGAACCATAAAAAATATTTTATTTTGCCCCAAAAAGGGTTTTAGCCATAGTGGAACCCTTTTTTGGTGATTATATGTAGCCTTTTTTAATGGTTCAATATAGAACCTTAAAAAAAAAGTTTTTAGTGAGTTGAGAGTGATTATGTTGTTACACATAACTGTGGTTTCATTTGTGAAGTCTACATTGTATCATATAACCCAAGCCTGTGTATCTCATATGGCACCCCATTGCTATGCAGTGCACTACTTCTGACCAGAAGCCTATGGGGAATAGGGTGCCATTTGGGACATAACTCAAGTGATTATTTTTAGCATCAACAAGAGGTACATAGGAAATATAGCCTTCCTGTAGCAAATATAGCCTTCCTGTCACGCACACAGATCCAACCGTTTCAAAAACAGAATAGGGTGGTTATCTGTAGAGAACTACATGAGAACTATGAGAGGAACTACTTGAAATTGTGGTAATTTGAGCGATACGAGATATGTACATTGTGTATGACAGAGATAACGTGCAATGTATGTTAAGTGTGTAATAAGCAGTGTCTATTTTTGTACACAGCAGTACTGTGCGTCGAAGACTATTTCTCCTTGGGGACATTAAAGTTAATCCCATCTTATCCTATTATGAGTGCTAGCCGATAAATAAAAGTGAATTTCTCCAGGTGTATACAACTGACAAAAAGCATTTTAGGTGAGAGTGGGGTAAGTTGAGTCACCATTGTTTCTTGGAAACCAGACACAAAATGAATCATTTGAACCAAATATTTAGGAAGAGGTCATTATTTCATATAGTCTGTGAAAGAAGAAACCACATGGAAAAAGTTGTGAGCAAGTTAGGTCACGTGCAGCTGCGCTCTGAATGAATGATTACTTGGGTGTTGCCAGCTGTAGGGCGGATTAAAATAAGCCCAACCCTTGGAAATCTGTTACGGTACACAACCCTTCATTCCTATTATCTCAGTTTTGGAAGAGACTGTTTATGATTCAAAAATGTATCCTGTTTACACTTTGTAGTCAAATTTGACACCAGAATACATGTTTCTGACTCATATCGATGCCACATAGGTCACTTTCAAAACAAGTTGCTTTTTTAGGGGCAATTGCTCTTTAACCACATTTTAATGTTTGTATGCAATTACATTGTCTCCAAAACAATTGAGTATTTTGGGTTCTGACCGGGTTAAGACAGTTGAACTAAGCTCATGAAGCATTTCTAAGTTATATTCTTCAAGAATCAAATGGGTAAATATCATAATACCCAAGTTATAATCAAGTCCAAACTGGGATTTATCAACTGCAGGTCTCCCCTTTAAACTTGAACTTTAAATCAACTTCACTTAAACTTTCATTTGAAATAGGACATTATTATACATGAGTCACATCATATTTAAATAGTAAATAATCAACTTAAATAGTAAATAACCACTTCTAATAATATACTTACCAGTAGGCTCTTTGCCTTCAAGGAGTAATGCTCATGATCAATTAATTACAGACAGGTTGCAGACTGAGGTAAGAGTAGTTCTGCTGTTCCTACTCTTAGATGTATTCGCAAAGGTTAATTTGCCTCTCCTCCTACACAGTTTTCACACCCTCTAAGCATTGGTCACGTTCCAGGCCAACTGCAATGCATCCACTTGGTTTTGTGCCATTTCATCAACCGCAGTCAAGCATCCGATTGCTATATCATATGATGCGGTTGACTGATATGATGAACACCTATCCAGGCATTGTGAGATCTGGCGTGCATCTGGAACACAGTCAGCCTGGAACGCTGCCATTATGTGGTATGACCACTCACTGAAACAGATTATACATCATTCAGTTCTGCTTGGTACATCGGAACTGTGTACAGGCTTGAGAGCGAAACAGGAGAGAAACTAAAAGTGAGTAGAAACGTCCTCAAATGCATTACAAGCATGCAGACCTTTTATTGTTTTTATTACAACACAATTATTCCTTTCTTGACCACATTGCTCTTTATGTAGAATGGTTTAAAGCTTTACAAAAATGAGAGAGAAACCAAAATATGTACAAAATCTATCTGTGCAAACATAATTCTTCTTTCCCTCTCCTAAAGCATCTTAAAGGCATGCATACAAATCAACTTTGGTATGTTAACAAAACTACTAAAAGTTCTTATTAGAAGCGTTTATGTACACGTGGTAGAGCAGTTCATCGATGACTTTTGTGTTTTAGTAACTGTATACATTTAGACATCAATAAACATGAACTTAAGAGACCTCCAGTAAAGCTGTTCGAAGGTAAAGACTTGAACCGTCACACCTCGAGTGTGTCGTAAGAGTTCTCACTTGGTATGTCATGGTTACAGTAATACAGTCAGGAAATGTCAGAATAACAACTTTGGCAAATAGGCACAATAACTACAGAAAGACCCAAAAATATCTCATAAACCTCCTTAAAATCTGTTTTTTTTTATCTCCTAAAAATAAATTGGCAGTGCATGATATTCTTAACAAAATAGAAGTCAATGTAGTTTCACTGTAAACGTCTTTATACATACGGTACAGTATGCATTCATAAAAGGCATTTACTAGGGCTATGCTCAATGTTGGGCAACATAAGAAATAATGTAAGAGCAAAATATACTATGGTTATCCAGTCTCTGGTTTTCAAAAATAAAACACAATATTTCACATGGTCAAAGTGATTGTACATCAACTTCATATATTTTTTCCATTCTTAGATATTGTAAGAAAAATATATTTTCAATACCGTTTTTAGTAGCGAATTGAGAAAGCGAGAGCTTCCACATAACCTACGAAGCAGTAAAACTATATCACTTTTGTTTTTCTTTTTAAAACTATTTACTCAGTACTCTAATACGCCTTTTTTAAAATCAGGGTTCAAGTTTAGCCAATGGAAAATGCAACTTAAAAACGAAGTGAAAGCATCGGTGTGAGTATGCGTGTGTCAAATCAAATTGAAATATGAATGGTGGGGGGAAGTGCATCCATTAAGCTTTTTACAACAATAAAATACAAACCAATAAACAACAACAAAAACATGAATAACGAGATTGAGAGAAGTAACCCAAACGGGGCTACTGTATGGGAGCTAAGTGGAGTCCTTGGCTGCTGTGGCGGTTGGGATGCAGGATTTGCCGCTGCTGCCGTTCTGGGGCCTGTAGCTGGTGAAGCTGGGGGTGTGTATGGTGCGGATGCTCTTCACACCCGGGCCCAACGGGGTGGGCGACAGAGGGGAGGGGGAGGAGGAGGAGGAGGGTGCTCGACCGTTTTGAGTCTGCGAGGAGAACGAGAGAGCTTTACCGGTGTGAGAGGGTGTGGGGAGTTTAAGGGAGGAACCGTTAGAGAGCGAGGGGATGTGGGAGAAGGTGGAGAGGGCCGAGCCAGGGTGGCGGGGGGCGTGAGGGGATGGGATGGAGGACTTGGTGGTGTGGGGGGAGGAAGAGGAGGAGTTGGAAGAGGAGGAAAGGTTAATAGGGTTAGTAGCATCTGAGTTTGGAGCAGACTGGGAGGTGCTGCCTTTACCAGAGCTAGGATAAAAAGCTGGGATTTTAGAGGCAGGTAAAGTAGGGGAAGTAGTTTTATGATCCCCCCCCGCTCTTTTAGCGCTTCCGTTAGCCTGCAAACAGAGATGCCAGAACAAAGACTGGTTGTCAAAAAGGGAACGGGTGATTTAAGGTAACAAATGTAAAAAAAAAATGCAAGACAACATTAGACATGAAACAATCACACAAACAAACCTATTACTACTAAGATAACTAATAGACACACAACACGTCTCAAACTAGCTACAGTCTATGTTTACTGGGTTACTTGAGGCACAGTAACTGAGAGAAACACTATTCATTAAAAAAGGGTAAAGAAAAGATTGAAAGGATGGAAGGAGGGATAAAGGGAGGGGGGTTGGAGATAGGGGTGGGGGCATCTCTAGGTGCTGCCTGTGTGTTAGAGTGATTGTCAAGCTTTCCGAGAAGTGGAGACAACAACTGAGAGGAGGGCAAAGCCAGAGATCCATCTTGGTTGGGGAGAAAAGGTGGAGTATGTTAGATAAAAGAAGAGAGATTTTTGAGGGTGGAAAACATACAAGTGCATATCGGGAGCAGTAGGGGCAAATATTTGCATTGACTGCTACTACAAGGAAGAGAGATGGGTGGTAGAGGAGCATCAAGAGAAGGGAGGAAGGTAGCCGGGTGGAACCAGCCTTATCGTTGCATTCACCATTCTGTTGAAGTTAAATATAAATGGTGAACGCAGCGATCCGGCTGGTTCCACCAGTGTAGGAGGGAGGGATATTAAAGTGTTCTTTAGTAACTGTGCATTGTGAAAAGAAAGGAGCGTATCGGGTAGGCTGCTTGGGTTTAGTAGAGGTGCATTGAGGGTAGGAGGGAGCGTGGCCAATCGGAAGTATCAGTTTAGTAAAGCATCCGTGGGTTGGTTGACAACACTGTTTAGGAACTCAGCTGTGATGGAAACGCGATGTGATGGAGAACTCAGTCAATGACAGGGTATATCTGTTTTGTCGTTCTCTTTTCTCTTTACATTTTTTTCATGTCACCAACACAGCAAAAGCCGCCATGAGCAGTGTGGACCATGCACAAGCATACAGTACGATGATGTTATGGGGGTAACAGTCAAGAGTCAAACATGCCTTTCAGTCAGAGTAGATCGAGAGAAAACATCAACAGAAGCCAAAATGGCCACCTCAATCCCATTTAAACGAAACACTTGAAATCTCACAGCTTTGGTTGTTTAAATATATTCTTTATCCATTAGCACAGGCCTCTTGTTTTCTATGTCCTGTGTTCACTATACAGGTGTGTTCCCTCTAGTCCCTATGGTGTCTGGTAAAGCCCTATAGTAAAACTACCTGTCGAAACTGCCTCTGAGTGCTGTCCTGTAGCTTTTGCTGTTTTCCTGCTTTGTCAGTAGTAGTCCCTGGCGACTGCCTGGACTTCGCAGACAGGGGCACTGGCATCCGACTAGTAGGGGAAGCGACACTGGTTGCGTTCTGCAAGAGGATCCAAACGAAACAAAACAAGAAAGAAAATAAAAGAAAGAAAAAATAAAAACAGAACACCATATTGGAGGTATGAGAAACTGTTGAAAACAAGACACTGACAGGTCAGAAAACTGTTCATTCAAGACTACCCTCACAGTTAACCTTAATAACACCGGTAAGAGCACATGCACCCCCTGTACCGTAGTAGCCTATACCAAAACGTATAACCCTACAGTTCATGCAATCCAAGAACAACAGTTTCAAGAAACCAAAAAGACAGTGTAATCAACATTGAGTGTCATTGTGTGATTTAAGAGTCTACTACTGGCTGAAGCCCCAGTTAGAGTTTGAGCAGCCAATTGAAGGAGAGACAGGAGGAGGGACCCATTGAAAATGCCACTCCCCAATCATGTTGGACCATGATCACACAGAGGGAGAAACCAACAGAGAGGGGCTCTGACATTTCCAAAACACCTGGGGAGTGAGTTAATAAGTGGTTGGTAAACCCAGTTGTAAGGTAAACCCAGTGGTTAGGATGGAGTGAAGGGAGGGAGGGACGACTAAAAAGAGGGCCCAAAGCCTCCCGATTGACAAGAGCTTAGAAAGAGACCTGTTGGCTGGTGACGGGGGTGACAGTGGCGGTGGGGATGACGGCTGGCCGGGGAAGGAGCTGAGGTTTGGTCTTCTTCCTCTGAGAGGAGGCCTTGCTGGGCTTGGGGACCTTGAGGAGTGAACTCTTGGAAGGGAGTGATAAGGACCTCTTCAAGCCTCCATTCTCCCCACTCAAGACACACCCAGCATGGGGCTCCACGCTGGCTGCACTCCTCACTGGTTTCTCCTGGTGGTGCGTTGCTGGGCCCATCTCACTGATGGTCGTCTCTAGCTGTTTGATGGTCTGCTCCAGGCTGTCCAGGGTCTTGTAGGTGCTTTTCCGGATCTCGTCCGTCCTGCCTTGGGAATCTGAATGCTCCCGCCTTACTACAGCGGGAGGCTGAGCCTTGGGTGACATGTCTGCTGGAAGAACAGATTGTTTGGAGCGGCTTTGGATCTCAAACCTCTTGGCCTCCTTGTGCTGTCGGACCGTGCCGTCCGACTCCTCCTCGTCCTCGTACACCACCACCTGCAGCGTCTTCTTGCCCGTCTTGGTGCCTGTGCGGATGGCCTGCGACAGAGCGGCCAGCTGCTTCTTGGGAAACTTGAACTTGAACTTCTTCTTCCCGTCTGGCTTGCCGTCGCTGGACAACTCGGCGAGCTCTGCAGACGAGGAGGAAGAGTGCGACAAGCTACTACTGGAAGAGCAAAGAGCGCCGCTGGGGGCCTTGAAGGCCGTGGGACCAGCCGCCCTCTCTCCCCCCTCAGGCCCGACCTTTACCTGCAGTCCGCCGCTGCTCCCCCATGTCTCCTCCAACTCCTCGTCCTCCTCGTCTATGCGCTCCGCGGCCAGCATGCTCTCCAGCTCCTCCTCACACTCAAACACCGTGGACAGGCGCTTGTAGGCCGAGTGGATGTCCATGGGCTCGTCAAAGATGATGATGACCGGCTTCTTGTTGTTGAAGCCATTGTCCTGTGACCCCGCCGAGCCGCCCGGGGTGGTGTTGGTCATCTCCCGTTTCCCAGGTCCCCCACACACGGTCACGGTCTGGATGCCCCGTTTGGCGTTGACCAGCTCCTGGTACTCCCCACAGGACAGGGCCTGGACCTTGCTGTTGGTGATCATGAAGGCAATGTTGTCTGGGGGAGGAGGGGCTTCCTCACCAGGGAGGTCAGGGCTCAGGCTGGCCTCCTCATCCACCTCCTCATACCAGGGTCTGGGCTGATCAGTGGCCTCACTAAGAGCCTTCTCTGGGGGAGACACCACTGCATTAGGAGCCTCTCTTATGGTGGTTGGTGGAGGGACTTCAGGCAATGCAGCGGGCAACACAACACTCTTACTAAAGGGAATGCTGGACTCCTGGACGACTGAGGAGACTGAGGTCTCTATCCTCTTGACTGTGCTTATCTGAAGCTTATCTACAGTGGTGGTCGCTGGGTTTTTCAGAACCCCTTTCACCACTCCTGGGCGGGTCTTCAATGACTCTGAGGTCACCACCTGTTTCTGAGACAGAGGGCTGGGGCCATTCAAGAACAGAGGCTTGGGAGATACAGGTGGCCCTAACTGCTGGGGTTTCGGTTGTGGCTGCTGGCTTGGGGAATTGTCATTAGCATTCACATTTGACACCTGTGAGGGGGATAGTGTTGGGTTGCCTCTGTGTTCCGGAGCCTCCTCCATTGCCGCCGGGGGTGGCAGCTGCTCTTTGGAAATCTGCCCAGTGACGTAGTATATGACCTGCATACGGCAAAGAAAGGAGGAGAGAATTTATATTAAAAACCACAACACTCCATGCTAAAAGCTAAAACCACAACACTATACCACATGACAAACCTATCAATATGGGAACATACTGTATATCATGACATGTAAGGCATGCGAATGACTATCATAAGGCCCATATCATATGCTGTAGAACCTGACATGTTGAAACATATCAGGGCACGTTTGAAACTTTGTAGGTCAAGACTATTCTTAGCTTAATAAATGCCCTGAGATTTTTACTATTAAGTTTTAGCGGTCAAAATATGGTATCCGTACCCCTGGACCTTGACGAAGAGAGGTGGTGTTCCCGTTTTCATCCGCGTTGGGATGTTTATCCTCCCGAGTTTTCTCCGAGCTCTGCTAGGACAGTTTGTGAATTAAGGGACAGCATTATTGCGAAACTGCACTCTATGGATGCACTGTATGGTGCAACTGCACTCCAAAGCCTCGTTTCCATTGACATTTAAATTCAAGGCAGGTCTTAGTAGGCACAGATCGAATTTGGCCCTGATTTAAAGTGCCAATTGAAACAAGGTTGAAGACACTGTGGATTGCATGGTACATTGGTATCACATAGGTATTTGCATCCACGGTCTTAACACTGCATTGGGCAACAACCCTCCTATAAGGCATCTTTTGATTTGTTGTACTATAGTATGTGTTTCAAGATCGAGAAGATAAGACGTCGATCCTGAAACGTCAGCATGTTTCAGTCCTTCGTGTTTACAACGTCTTTGTTTACAAGTATTGCTAGATGCCTTATAGGATAACTCATGCAGGCACAAGTGAATGGTTATGGTATGTTATGGATATTGAGAGATGGAATGTAGTTAATGGATAAGGGAATGGATTATGTCAAAACCTTTTAAGGGACAATTTGGGATTCAAACAGCAAAGTAGTCTATCCAAAAAGTCAAAAAAATGGATGTACCAATCCCAGATTGCCCCTTTTACTAAGGAATTAGAGTTAACTAACTACTATTCTAATCTGGAGTATAGACTGACACTCGTTCTATCCACAGACTAGCTAATGTTCAGTGTTGCATCATTTTTATATATATCCTCGCTGTTGTTGGTGCTACAAGAATGTTTTTTCAATCATTCCCATGTGGTGAGTGGAATGCAATGTTGCATGACTGAAAATGCGTATGTGGGAATAACGTGACGAAATCCATTACTGATGTGTGCGCTGAAAATTGGGTTTTCAAGGAAGAGATCAAATCTGACCCACGGAATAACTGGATCTCTCATACAGTCCATGTACAATATCTCGTGTGACGTGGTTTCCGAGTGAGGTTTCTGAGCGAGGAACATAAGATCCAGTGTTCCTCCTAAATGGTACCCTGTAGTGCACTACTTTTCACCAAGGCAAACAGGGCTCTGGTCAAAAGTAGTGCACTATATAGCTAATAGGGTGCCATATATGGGACACATCCACACTGTAGTTTACTGTGTGACTGTAATCTAATACACATACTTTTCTCCTGTGGACAACAACCACAGTAGGCATATCTTTGGGTATTGAAATGAATTAGCAGATCAAGTTACAGTTCTATAGAGATTTAGAGAAATAGTAAGGTATTGTTCCCAAGAAATAAGGCAAGTAAAGAAAAAAGGGCAAAGGGCAAAGTGGTCAAAGTGACCAAAAGTAAACCAAGTCTGCAAAAACAAGTCTGTCACCTAGGTACTAAGTAATAAAACTTTGTTCTCCTCAATAGCCAATCAACTCAAAGTAATTTCATATAGCAAAGTCTATAAGCAAATTATTATTATTTGAATAAAGGGCAGTTATTCCAAAGAAAACGGACAAGACCATTCGATTACGTCTGGATTCAAGATAAAGGATTATTTTATTGGTTGGATCAGTCAAGGCAAACATAATGCAATCAAATACCAGTAGCAACAAGACATCATTCATTTGTTGGATGCACACAAACTTTCCCAGACATTTTCTGCAGACTTAATCAGAGAAAAACAAGTCCAAGCCATGAGTTCCATTGAAATCAAAAAGGGGAAAAAGAGAATAAGTCAGAAACAGAAGGGATTTTGGGTAGTGGAGTTGTTACAGTACAGATCTCTTGACTGAGGCAGAAGCAGGGAAGTGTGAAAGGCACAGAGAAGGTTAAGGCAATCGTTAGTTGGCGTCACGTAGTGGGCAGAAGCAGGCAGTTAGACGGACGGCTAAACGACGCCACATCCTTTACCTTTTTCTCTTTGAGGGGCAATAAGGCCCCAGGTCTTAGCTCTCTGATCTGGGGCTCAACTCGAGTAGGGTGTGTCTCTAGCACACTACTTTTCACCCCTACATCCTTAACTGTGCACTTCTGGAACACCTGGGGATTGAAGATAGGTCAGGGGATTAGGGTTTAGGGCCCTGAGGGCTAGAGCCTACCTATACTTTACCTACCATATGTGAGGTGATAGTCTATTAAAAACACCTACAGTACCAGGCAGTTAAGTGGAGAACATTCTTCTGCTTGGTGCTGGTCTGATACTACTCGGATACTATTAACCTAGTGCTGTGGTTACCGAATGGTTAAACTATCTAAGGGTAAGGCCATGGTTAATTCTGCTTTTGTAAATGACTGTGTCCATCCTCTGCCAAGTGAAGGGTACCCAGCCACCACAAAAAGAAGAGATATAGGACCCACTCCCACAGTCAAGGAGAGAGACGGCACATTCAACCTCCTCACAACCATCATCAGTGTGTATGTGGATGTGTTTCCCGGTGGTTCTATGTGATCATTATTGTATATTATAAACTGTGTGGTTCGCGCCCTGATTGCTGATTGGCTCTCAGCCGTGGTATATCAGACCCGTATACCATGGGTATGACAAAACATGTATTTTTACTGTTCTAATTACATTGGTAACTAGTTTATAATCGCAATAAGGCACCTCGGGGGTTTGTGATATATGGCCAATATACCACGGCTAAGGGTTGTGTCCAGGCACCCCACGTTGCGTCGGGCATTATTGCTTAAGTATGACGTGTGTGTGTGTGTGTGTGTGTGTGTGTGGTGGTAAATGTACAGCAGCTGTTGGATGTACGGTATGTTTCTCACCTGGAGCTCTGCCATGATTTTGTCTCCCTCGTCCTCCTCCTCCTCCTCGTGGTTGGCTGAGGCAGCAATGGGGGGAGGGGTGGAGGGCTTGGGCTTGGTCTCCGGCGGGACCTTGGTGGGTTTGGACTGGCTAGCTGGGGCTTGTGGTGGGACCTCAGCCTCATCTCCCTCCTGGGCGGACGGGAATGGGGGAGGGGGTTAAAACATTTAATATGACTCGAATTCTAGCATCAATATTATTTACCACAAGAGTTCAGCATGGGCCGTTCCCAATATCAATTATAAGGTTCTCAGATTGCTTGATTAACTGTCCTTAGACTTCATCCCCTCTCCCCATGTTGTTTAAGGTCAGGTCTGGCCCACCCAAGTAGAAACGATGTCTATGGTTTGCCATTCGCTCTGGTCCAGGGCGTTACGTGCTGAAGGCTCAGTGTCAGCAAGCCGAGTGTAACCCCCGGGACCAGAGCTAGTTGACCGCAGACTACCCTGCAGCCTAACTACACGGCAGACTGACCTGTCCCGAGGCAGACTCCTTTCTGCTGGTGTAAACCACCTCACCAGACCGTGTGGTGGTCATTCCAGAGCTGGAGGTGGGGAAGGTCTTTCTGGGTGGTGGAGGGGGAGGGGACTTGATGGCCTTCTCCAAGCTGACTTTGCCCACTTTGTCTGCAGCAGCGGTAGGCTTGGTGGTGGTGGGCTTCTCTAGCACCGACTTGGGGAGTTTCTCAGGACCAGCAGGCTTGGCTATGGCTGGTTTCGCTGAGCTGAGCTCAGGCTGAGTCCCTTCTGTAATAGACAAACACACACATAAGGTCAACAATGAGGGCTACATGACAACTACAAAGGGTAATTTTCCTGAAGGAAAATGGTTTACTTGCTTCAAAAAACCTGTCCAAAATATATTTTTGTAGTAGTGGAATATAGTAGGAGCTAAAGCTGTATAAAAGACCCTTGCCTGGGGTTGGCTCCTCCAGGGCAGCAGAGGGTGCTGTAGAGGTATCCCCCTCACTCGGCACATCCAGACTGGGAATGCCCTTCATCATGTTGGCCTGGGCCTCATTTAGGATCCTCTCAAACTCCCTCCCATTGTAGTGGCCCATGTTCTGCCTCCGTTCCTCCCACTCCTTCTCTGCCACCTGTGGAGGGAGGGAGGGGGGTGATTGAGAGAGAGAGAGAGAGAGAGAGAGAGAGAGAGAGAGAGGGGAGGGATTGAGAGAGAGTGAGGGGAGGGATTGAGGGGGGAGAGATAGAGGAGACAGCAGTGGAGGGAAGATAAATAATAACCCATAGGGGAAATGTTATATCATAGACTGAGTACTGAAGTGCAGAATGACGTCCATAGGGCTTACCTCTATAGACATGGCCCTGTTTTTGCTCTTGGTGTGAATCTCCTCGATTAAGAGGTTCCCTGTCCCGCTGCTGCCGTTATTGACCGGAGCCTGGGTCGCCAGCTCTAAGTGGGCAGCAGGGGTTTTCTTCTGCTGGGCAGGGCTTCCCCCCTGGCTGGAGGGGTTGGAGTTTGAGGCCGAGGTGGTGCCAGTGGAACCCTTGGCTGAGCTGGGGGAGTCCCGGCCCTGGCTGTGGGTGGGGGTCGTGGGTGGGCTGGGCTGGACCAGCAGGGCTGCAGACTGCTGGGACTGCTGCATGTGGACCGGAGCACTCTGGACGTGGTGGATGACCATGGGGGAGGAGGGCATGACCACCTCAGACCTGATGGAGGAGCTCTGGGGCTCGGGGAGGGCCGAGGGGGAAGCTGGAGGCTCCCCTGGGGGGTCGGAGTCCACTGTGGTGGTGGTGGTGACTGGGCCGCTCTCTGCTGGGGTTGGTTTCAATGAGGCACACATAGCAGGGTCAGATCCCTTCAGCAGACCCTCTGTAGCACATCTGTAGGTCATAGAGGGCAGGATAGACTTACTATTAGACTTATAAAAATCAGGTTAAATTCTGCTTGGAGGATTCTGTATTTTGTGCTTATTCCCTCCTGGAATATTCCAACCAGGATTTCTAAAATATACCCCCCCCCCCAGTAAACTGACCACCAGCAGCCAAACACTAGTTAATCTAAATTGTATCCCAGTAAGGTTAAACACATACTGTAGCTATGAGGACATGCTCCCATGAAAACATGCTTCAAATCTCCTAACCTCATAACATAGAACAGTACATACAGAACTTTGGAATTTGAACTACTGCACCATCCAAGCTTCTTTAGCCTGAAAACACAATAAACCTCCCAAGTGAATTTGGCCCAAACCCAGCATCAAAGTGAGTGTAATCATCTCTGAAGTGCGGGGAGAGAAATGCACTGACGGGACGAGGTAATGTAGATTAGTTTGGCTGCGTTGTGTGGTGCACCCTTGGAAAAAGTGTTGACGACCCACAGAGCAGAGTGTCTCTGACAGATGTTTATATGGAAATGGAATGCCGCAGGGAGCAGTGTTGCGCCCAAATTAATTAACTTATCGGTTCAATGGAGAGCTAAATTAAGATGGACGCCACCTCTGTCCATTCCGCATGACCCATCGGATGGGATCAGAGCCAACGCCTCGCCAGCATAATCAACTGTTAGTGTCCCTTACACTATAGTCATGCTCCCCACTGTCTGACTTTTCATCCACTCTCTCTGTCTCTCTTTTAACCTCTCACTTCCTCACTCCCTCGATTCCCCCATTCTCATCGACGGGGCTGTAGTGGAGCAGGTTGAGAGCTTCAAGTTCCTTGGCGTCCACATCACCAACAAATTAATATGGTCCAAACACACCAAGACAGTAGTGAAGAGGGCACGACAAAACCTATTCCCCCTCATGAGACTGAAAAGATTTGGCATGGGTCTTCAGATCCTCAAAAGGTTTTACAGCTGCACCATCGAGAGCATCCTGAGATTGCATTACTGCCTGGTATGGCAACTGCTTGGCCTCCAACCGCAAGGCACTACAGAGGGTAGTGCGTATGGCCCAGTACATCACCGGGGCTAAGCTTCCTGCCATCCAGGACCTCTATACCAGGCGGTGTCAGATTTTGTTTTGTCAAAGACTCCAGCCACTTGTTATGTTCATGTTTTAAGTATCCCTATACGCTGCTGCTACTCTCTGTTATTATCTATGTATAGTCACTTTAATAACTCTACCTACATGTACATATTACCTAAATTACCTTGACACCGGTGCCCCCGCACAATGACATTGAATCTGAACCTGTACCCCCTGTATATAGCCCCACTATTGTTATTTACTACTGCTCTTTAATTATTTGTTATACTTATCTCTTACTTTTGAAAAAATAAGGTATTTTCTTAACTTTATTGTTGGTTAAGGGCTTGTAAGTAAGCACTTCACCTGTTGTATTCGGTGCAAATTTGATTTGAAATTTGATTTGAGTCTCTACCCTTCTTTTGAAGTGGGCACTTGTACACTCCCTCTCATGGATTTAAAAAGAATGGACTGGTGTGAGGAATATGGTGAAGAGAACCCCCAGCCATGCTTGCAACAATAAAATGCTTTTAAATGCATGAGGGGGAGTGAACAAGTGCACACTTCCGGTCCCTCCCTGATTCATGTACCTCCTCAGGCTACTGAGTGTCTCTGTGAGGCTCTTGACTCGCTTCAGCATGCTGTCCAGTTTGTGGGGCTCCTCCTTGAGGAACTTCACAGCCTCCACCTCCACCCTCAGCACCGCACGCATCCTGGTCTGCAGTGCCGGAAACTCCCCTGAGAAAACACACAGGAAATACCATGTTTCAGTTTTATATTTTCTATTAATTTCACCAACCTTCATTGGAGGACAACTTTATTAGTGTGCTGCGTCAGCAGAACTCTATTGTTATTCAAAATATATTTTTCAAAGTTTATTCTCATTTTGGACACAAAAGCACATTTTCTTGAAAAAAATATATGTTTTCCAGTTGTAGCATTATGTTACCCAAAAGTTATTATACTGAACAAAAATATAAATGCAACATGTTTGCGGCATTGTGGTGTGTGACAAAACTGCACATTTTAGAGTGGACTTTTATTGCCCCCTCCCCCCAGCACAAGGTGCACCTGTGTAATGATCATGCCGTTTAATCAGCTTCTTGATATGCCACACCTGTCAAGTGGGTGGATTATCTTGACAAAGGCTACACTTTACTAACAGCGATGTAAACAAGTTTGTGCACAAAATGTTAGAGAGAGAAACTTTTTTGTGCGTACAGAAGATCTGTGGGATCTTTTATTTCAGCTCATGAAACATGCGACCAACACTTTACATGTTGCATTTAGATTTTTGTTCAGTATAAATTAATAAACTATATTATCGGACTTCTCACCTGTAACTGAAAACCCTAGCACACAGAAACCTATGGAATCCATGGCAACGCACATCATCTAAGGTACTGTATGGGTCTTAGAAGTAGGCTATACTGTACTGCAGTCTTACCTTTGAGTCCTGCCAGAGATTCTCCCACTCTCCTGAGGCTAACGGCCCCTTCCTCCACATGTTTCAGTGTCACAGCTCTGTGAGCCCCCGCCGAGCCGGTCTCCCTCTTCAGAGTGTCCACATACAGCTCCAGCTCCCTACACACACAGACAGAGAGGACATTCAAAACCACCAGCTCACCTCCATTCCTAATTGGCATCATTTTTGATCACTCCTCACCTCTCCACCATTAACTGATGTGTAACTGATGTGTGGTGAGGTTTGTGCCATAAATGGTTGCCACACATTGGTGGTGGATTAAGTGGGTTTCCCTCTAACTAAGCTCGACATAAATCCATTCAAACATTTTTATAATTTAGTCTCCATTGCTACCAAACGAGATACGGCGGCACCGTCAAATCCCTGACATACTAGAGATGCTAAGAGATCAGGCTTGAGAAGTGTCACCTGAAACACTGCCTCCATTTCGACACTAGGGGGCAGACAATACTAATTGAAATCTTACGGGCACAGAGGGAGCTCCAGTCTGAGGTAACTGAATGACAAGTGAAAAGACAGAGGGCGTGCCATTTTTTGTTGTTGATCAAATCAAACAATGTTGTATTTTCTTTTTTTTAAACAAGAACATCTGGGCGGTAGGAAAGTCAGCCCTTCAACCTTAATAGCCAAAGTTGCCTTTAGTCGGACCACGCTGCACTTCCTCTATGTGAGTCCGCTCCGACTGGATTGGGTTACTTGCCAAAACCTCAACTGTGTTCACATGGAAACTGGGTTTATTTGTGCGACCGCTTCCTTACATAGGATCCTATCGGTTTGATGCACTGTATCCATGGGATCCTGAGAAGTCAACTCCAAGGGGAAATGTGCTGGGTGGATGATAACACCGTGTGCTATTCTGAACTGCATGAGAGAACTAAATGGTGACTTTTTGTTGTTGTTGTCGTGACCAACTTCCCTTGAGAACCCGTAAACTTTTTGTAAAGTTGCTCTCGATAGGGAGTCAAGAAGACAATAACTACTGACGTCGCAGCCCTCTTATGTCAAGGACTCTTGATGATGACTATGGAAAAGTTCAACTGAAGAGCTGACAGGGGGGGGGGGGGGACTGTTCTTTCGTTGAAAAAGAGCTATACAGTAGTTCAGAAAGTAGAGTGTGAGTCTATAAAGTGTCGCGGCATTAAAATACACTTCTAAAGATAGCTTGACAAACACTTGTGATGTCCCAGGGATCATCTATTTGAGGAGGCTTCATGGGCACTCAACTCTCTCTCATCTTTCTCTATTGCTCAAGGGCAGTAGGATCACTGGCTTAGTGCTGACAGCTGGCTCAGATCTAGCCTCTTTGACGGGCTTTCGATGACTGGTAAACGGAACTGACTGGAAATAAATAGGAGTGACCAGGGACAGACTGGGACCAGAACCCCCCCCACACACACAATTGGTCCCCAAACAGGAAAACGTTTTTCCTCGAGGCCCCCATTATTAGCCAAACAATGATCATTCTGCACAAAAAGCCCCACTTAAGACCAACCCACTGTGCTAAAGATGGACCAGCCCATCCGGGCATTTCCCCCGATCCTCCCTATGACCAGTCCGTTTCTGGAGTGATTTAATCGAGCCTAGGATTGGAAATGCAGGAAATGCACGTGCTTAAAACTATGGAATATCCTGTAGGGCCTACTGACATTTGTGGAAAAAATGACACAATACACGACATCTTCACTGACCTTCCTTTGACATCCTCCATGTTAGCAATATCCTCATGTTATGGACCCTTGGATTGCTGCAGTATAGTTGTAACAGTGATAAACCTTGGTCGTTTGTCGCCTCACTTCCTCTCAGAGTTATTTTTAGAACCCTCAGCAGACACTCTCCCAGGTTGTGTTAAATTGCGTTTCTATCCGGAGGAGAAGGCTACGTCTTTTCACACCACATTCCCTGTCACGCACGCAGCGCTTCAGCCAAACAGAGCTCATTAACGAGCCATATTTAAAACACTACGGCAGGCCTTTGCTGAGTAAGACCTGGCACTGCCCCAAGGAAAACACAGCTGAATCCAGCGCCCTGCGCCTGCCTGATTAACCCAGAAGAAACCAACGTTCAGGAAATGCTCCTATCGTGATGTTTATCGGAGCATATGTTTACCGCTTTCTACCCAGGCAGTGCTATGACCTTGCCTGTTAAATATCAGAATTAAAAGGATTCAATTACCGTTCCCGATTGGCAAACCACGACGAGTGAATTCAATTAAGAGTATGCTGTGAATAATTGCCTGCCCAGGCTGCCTGGTCCTATACTTCAGTGATTTCTGGGCTTGATTGAGAGACAGACATGGCCTGCCGGTACCTGTGAGCTATGTTTGGAAGGTGTGTACTTGTAGTTAGTCAGTAACACCTGGGTCGTATTCCCTAGCAACCAAACGAAACGGGCCGAAACANACAGGACATTTCCCCCCTTGAGGCCTCCATTATTAGCCAAATAATGATCATTCTGTAAAAAAATCCCCACTTGAGACCGGCCCAGTGGGCTAAAGATGGACCAGCCCATCTGGCTTTTGCATGAGCCACCCTGTGGCCAGTCGGTTTCGAGCCAAGGAATGGGAATGCAGGAAAAGCATGTGTTCAGAACTACGGAAAACGCAAAACACAACACCTCCACTTCCGTTGAAATCCACCATGTTAGCAGCATCCTCATGTTACAGCCCCTTAGATTTAAAGGGCCTTGTTACAGTAACGCTAACAACGATAAACAGTCCTATTTGAACCTTGGTCGTTTGTCACCTCATTTCTTCCCAGAGTATTGTTTTTTATTAGGAGTCCCAGACTCACTCTCCCAGGTCATGTTAAATTGGGTTTTCTCTCCGAGAAGAAGGCTGCGTCTTTTCACACCACAGTCCCCCCTCAGCCAAACAGAGCTCATTAGCTAGCCTTATTTAAAACACTACTGCAGGCCTTTGCTGAGTAAGACCTGGCAAAGCACCAAGGAAAACACATCCAGCGCTTAACGCCCTGCGCATGTCTGATTCCCCAGAAGACCAATGTCCAGGCAACGCTCCCATCGTGATGTAGATCAGGGAATATGTTTACCACTGTCTACCCAGGCAGCACTCTGACCTTGCCTGTTAAACAACGGAATTAAAAGGATTAAATTAATGTTCCCAATTTGGCAAGCTGCGATGAGTGAATTAAATTAAGAGAATGCTGTGAATAATTGCCTGCCCAGGCTGCCTGGTCTTATTGTTCAGTGACTGCTGGGCTCCAATGAGAGACAGACATGGCCTGCCTGTTCAAACCTGTGGGTAATTTGGAGGGTGTGTACTTGCAGTTGCCAATAACACCTGGGTTGTATTCACTACACTGTAAAACCCGTAACTTGTTTTTATGGTATCTTACCGGCAGCCAGTTACCTGTAAGTTGCTGTAAACAAAATACAGTATGTTACCGTAAATTTCAAATAAACTTTGCTTTAACATTACATTACTGTAAAGAAGAGTCCAAATCCCAAGTGAGGTTGACTCCTAAGTAATCAGCATCATACTGTCCCTTACAACAATAATACCTTATTCCGGCTCTAAAAAATAAAGTAACTTTTTGTATATTTACCGTATTTTCACTGCAACCAGTAGACGGGACATTTTTTACAGTGTAATGAAGAACTCTCTGATTGGAACAGTGTAATGAAGAACCAGACAAATGGGTATACAAAGGGTTATTCAAATAACCGATATAAAAAGGTTCTCCACAGGCAAAGAAAGGGTTCTCCTACAGCAGTGCTTCTCAATCCTGGTCCTGGCGACCAAAAGAGGTGCACCTTTTTGTTTTTGCCTTAGCAGTACACACCTGATTCAAATCATCAAAGCTTGATGATGAGTTGATACTTTGAATCAGCTGTGTAGTACTATGGCAAAAACACTAATTCAAACCCCTTTGGGTTCCACAGGGACAACATTACACTTTTTTGTGCTAACGAGCACTTTTTTGTTTTAGAGTATAGTATCTGCACTACTTAATATTACCCAGTAAAAAATTATAAAGCTCTCGTGTGGTAGTCAGGAAATGGGGTTCTAGTGGTTGATGTGTTTGTTGTTGACCCGCCCCTTCCCCCTTACCCTAGCTGGTTGAATACCCTCTCCTCCAAGCCCAGGTACTTGTGTCTGTCCTCCTCCACCAGGTCTCTCTGTCTCTGGACTGGGGCTTCCAGACGTTTCATTGCCTCCACCAGCTTCACGCTGATCTCCTGCTCAGCCCGCTTCAGCTGCACACGCAGAGCCTCCTGGTTCTGGAGCTAGGTAACACACACATACACACACGCTGAGTTTTGTGTTTCTTAGCCAATACAGATAGAAGGGGTTGAAAAGTAGCTGATAGACAGTAGTTGAATGGCTGGGAAGCAACACTTGACAGCTGATATCAAATTGATAACCAATAACAGTAGATAGGGGCTCCCTGGGTGATGTTTCCCCTCAGTACAGATCTAGGATCAGCTTTCCCTCCCCCAATCCTAACCTTAACCATAAGTGGGGAAAATGCTAAACTGACACAAGATCAGCGTCTAGGGGAAACATAATCCTACTCCTAGACACAGCACTGGTAGCGTTACCTGCAGCTGTCTCATCTGATGGAGCTGCAGCCGAAGGTCCGAGACGTTCTTCTTGCACTGGAGCAGGTTAGTCTGGAAGGGGGTGGAGCCTGGGAGTATGGGGGTGGAGCCACTCTCAGAGGGGGGCGTGGCACTTTTGGGTGCCAGGACAGGGGAACCTCCTGAATAAGATCAAATCAAATAGCCACATTTAAAACCACTACAAGCTAGTCAGTTCCTCACTTGTGATAACAACACTGGAAAGAACATATAGATTTGGCTAGAGGGCTCACTTGCCACAAACATGCTTTATCTAGCTGTATAAAAACAGATTAAGTACAATAAAAAAAATAAAAAAAATGGGAAAACATGAATCCATAGCATTTAATTATTCATATTGTAGGCTATGCTGTAGAGGTTCATTCACAAGTACATAAATCCCTTTCACAATGTGATGGAAACCCTACAGATTTTGGAGGAAGCACGTGTAACAGTTTAACTTTAGTCCGTCCCCTCTCCCCGACCCGGGCGCGAACCAGGGACCCTCTGCACACATCAACAACAGTCACCCACGAAGCATCGTTACCCATCGCTCCACAAAAGCCGCGGCCCTTGCAGAGCAAGGGGAACCACTACTTCAAGGTCTCAAAGCGAGTGACGTCACCGTTTGAAAGGCTATTAGCGCGCACCACCGCTAACTAACTAGCCATTTCACATCGGTTACATTCACCCCCCTTTCGACCTCCTCCTTTTCCGCAGCAACCAGTGATCCGGGTCAACAGCATCAATGTAGCAGTTTAACTTTAGTCCGTCCCCTCGCCCCGACCCGGGCGGCGAACCAGGGACCCTCTGCACACATCAACAACAGTCACCCACGAAGCATCGTTACCCATCGCTCCACAAAAGCCGCGGGCCTTGCAGAGCAAGGGGAACCACTACTTCAAGGTCTCAAAGCGAGTGACGTCACCGTTTGAAAGGCTATTAGCGCGCACCACCGCTAACTAGCTAGCCATTTCACATCGGTTACACACGCAATACATAACTCCCTTATTTACTGCAAATGAAATACCCCACAGTCAAAAGTGCACATGCACGTAAAAAGTAAAATGTCTCCTCTGAGATTGAATGGGTGGTGTAATGTATTCATGTTTTCTCCCCTCCTTTTCACGTTCTGCCTTGTGTCTGTGTGCGTCCCAAATACTACCCTATTCCCTATGTAGTGCACTACTTATGACCAAGGCCCATAGAGAAGGTGGCAATACAAAGTGGTGCACTATATAGGGAATAGGGTGCCATTTGAGATGCAACCTCTGTGAGGCATTGGCCTGGCCACAGCCCAGCACTCGCCTCACTCATTTCCAAACACATTCTCCACAGCTGCGTTGGTTCCTGATTTAATATTCCTAATGTTAAGTAATGAGGGCCTGTGCTTCCCTAGGCGTCTCCCCCGCTGCCCACAGGAGCACACGGGTACTTACATTGGCAGTGCTGACTGAAATAGACTGCCAACCGCCAACCTCACCATGACTACATCCCAAATGGAACCCTATGCCCTATGTAGTGCACTACTTTTGACCAGGCCCCATCAAACTCTGGTCAAAAGTAATGTACTGTATAGGTAGCAATTTGGGATGCAATCATTGTGAGAAATAAGAGACAGGAGACGGATTTGTCTGCTGTCGAAAACAACCACCAGACGTAATGTCCTCTGGCTTTGGAGACTGACGACAGAATGACTCTTGACAAGCCATGCCAACTGCAGTCTGTATTGACAGTAACTGAAGTTGAATTCAATTACACTGTTTCTCCCATTCAGAATGGAGTAGTATGACCTATGACCTTTGAAACCTGACCCTGAGGTTGAGTTCTGTCTCTGGGGCGCTTGTTGTCAACAGGTGGGAGTAGCACAGTGTCACTAAGCCACTCAAGTCCCTTAGCGGAAGAGAACAAGTCCCTGCAAAGTGTCAGAACAATGAGAGAGTAGAATGTTCTGAGTGAATGAGGGAGAGCGAGAGCGAAAGAGCGAGCGAGAGAGCACTACTTCCACAAGGTCTGCATCCCAAATGTTACCCTATTCCCTATGCAGTGCAGTACTTCTGACCGGGGCCCATCAAAAGTAGTGCACTATAATGGGAACTCGGTGCCAATTGGGACACAACCATAGTAGAGCCCTGCAGTGGGGCTAGAGAACACAGTGCTATTGTCACTTTGTAATCCCCCTCCAACAGTCACCACATAGTCCTCTCATAGTGAATGACAGCTGCACAGACCTGAAGTGCAGGTTCGAATGAATGCTGCTCATGTGTGTCACACTGTCTGTGTCCCAAATTTCACCCCTTTATATGGTCAAACATAGTGCACCATACAGGGAATAGGGTGCCATTTAGGATTCATCCACTGTTTGGAGACCGAGAGGATGCTCTTGTGATGGGGACAGCTTATGAAGTAACAACAAGGAAATATTTGAGGAATCAGAATTATGAGCCATAGTCAATTCTTCATGTTCTGTATATCATGAATGGGAACAATACGCAAAGGGAAACCTGTAAGAAGAAGAAGAAGCCCAAAGATGTGAGGAGTTGCTTTGGCAGCAGCCGCATAAATACCGGTCTGTTTTCATTCCCGCCGCCCTCGAGATTGCATTTCTTTTATCGAACTCTCATCTACCCTGACCGCTAGCTAGACAAGATTGAATCATCTTGGCGGGATCGAGAAATAATACATCTCCCTTGTTTTAATTAATGCTTTTAGCAGCACATATTCAGTTAGTAGCTTTTTTGCCTCCCTCCCCTGCCTAGAGTGTATGACGAGAGAGGATTTGAGGGGAATATGAGTCGGCGAAGAGCAAAGACGCCTGTCTGACTGACTGGGTGTTTTAGTGGGGCAGTAGGGGAGAGCATATGGCAGACTGTGTTGAGTGACATTAAGAGAGTTGTCTATGCAATGCATCCTGGGGGGAAACTTGAGGGATATGCAACAGAGAACTGTACCTCTAAGTAGATCATGGTTGCGTCCCAACTGGAACCCTATTCCCTATATAGTACACTACTTTGTGTCCCAACTGGAACCCTATTCCCTATATAGTACACTACTTTTGGCCAGGACCCATAGGGCTCTAGTCAAAAGTAGTGAACTATATAGGGAATATGGTGCTATTTGGGACGCAAACCATAATGTGATACATGCAGAAGGGTAATAATGGTCCTCCTGACCTGCACTGGGTGCACTATGAACCGGAGACGCTTGCCTTGATGTCTTCATGGGTCGTTCACTACGCACACACAGAGAGAAAGAGACATTAATTCTGTTGAATCACAATAGAAGAGAATTAATGCAAAACCATGGGAACTGTCCTGGAGTTAGAGTTGACATATATTAGTAAAAGCATTGTAGACGTACAGACAGCCATACAGTATGGTTGGACAGACTGACATAGACGGACAGGTTAACATGATGACTGTTAGGAGCAGTCTGTTCCCATAGTAAGCCATCCCATTTTCATTCCAATCACGGTGCCCACATTGAGATTGATGATTGGAAACTCAAGCAAACACAGTAGCACAAGATCTCCACAGAGTAGGTTGAAATGCAAAGATAACTGCAGCCAGTCAATATCAGACCCCTCGTCCACACTATTTCCCCTCGACAATGTTCACCTAGGCTGGTAAAATTGAGAGCTAGTTTATCTGTTATTATTTTTGTCCACATTTGCTGGGGTAACCTGTGCTTATCTCTGAGAACTCAATGTCCCACGCTGCCTCCCTTCTTCATCTTCTTGCTTACCTGAGAGCCTCGTTGGTGCCACTAGTGTTTGGGGACTTTAAAAGTGCATGCTGAACAAGACCAGTCAAGCTGGCAATCTGTTGCTCCATAGCCTTCATTCGCTGTCTGCAGGAAACATCAGAAAATCAAGCTTTTAACACTGGGGCTAACTAGGCGTTAAAGGTGGCATTTCTAATATTTAAGTTAGGAGTTACTTCTTAAGTTGGGAGTTACTTCCTAAATACTACCGGAATCTTTTTCATGCCAGACGTGTTGGCTTAGCGATCAAATTAGCGATATAACATTAAAACATAGAGTGGGTCAAGTACAGGATTTGGAGAATATTTTCTATCTTAGAACATTTATGAATATCTTAATGAATAATTTATTGATTTGTCAAGTAGATGGGGTTTCTGCTATATAAACAACAGTTAAACACACTTAAAGCAATAACTGTAAGTGTTCCAAGCTGTCAAACTACCGTGCTAAGGCAGTGAATTCTCGATTCAGGCACAAATAAACAATATATTCCAGCTAACATGGTCTAATAACATGTCTGCTTTGCCCACCCGGAGTCTGCCTGGAATAGTCTAGAAAAACAAGTGGGCTAGCCTGAATTTCTAAAAACAAGACAAGGGCTGTCTAGTAGATTTAGCCCAGAGGTTGGAGATGAGTTGGACCACATTGTGTATTCCACATTGTGGAATAAAACAAGAGACTGTGCCACTCGTGGCCTGTGCCTGGATAAGAGATTACGCCGGATATGCGGAGAAAACCAAAAACGGGTGAAGAAGGATCTTTATGCTTGGTGATTGCTTGGTGACCAGTGAGGCTTAGACATAGAGAAGCACTGTGTTTTCTTGTCACCACTTATGTAAGGGCACAGGAGGAAGGAGAAAGGGGGGTGCTTAAAGGGGCTAGATGAGGACAAGATAAATGACTGTGATCCCGACTGTACTGCCCCCAGACAATGTACTGTAGAGAAACAGACAGTTAGCTATGTCTCCCCGGGCACTGAAATGTAAAGTCTTCTTGTACCTATTTAGCTGTTCTAGAGCACCGTACCTACAGTACCAGTCAAAAGTTTGGATACACCTACTCATTCAAGGGTTTTTCTTTATTTTTGCTATTTTCTACATTGTAGAATAATAGTGAAGACATCAAAACTATGAAATATCACATGTAATCATGTAGTAACCAAAAAAGTGTTTTATATTTGAGATTCTTCAAAGTAGCCACCCTTTGCCTTGATGACAGATTTGCACACTTTTGGCATTCTCTCAACCAGCTTCATAAGGAATGCTTTTTCAATAGTCTTGAAGGAGTTCCCACATGCTGAGCACTTGTTGGCTGCTTTTCCTTCACTCTGCAGTCCAACTCATCCCAAACCATCTCAATTGGGTTGAGGTCAGGTGATTGTGGAGGCCAGGTCATCTGATGGAGCACGCCATTTCTCCATGGTCAAATAGCCCTTACACAGCCTGGGGGTGTGTTTTGGGTCATTGTCCTGTTGAAAAACAAATGATAGTCCCACTAAGCGCAAACCAGATGGGATGGCGTATTGCTGCAGAATGCTGTGGTAGCCATGCTGGTTAAGTGTGCCTTGAATTCTAAATAAATCACTGACAGTGTCACCAGCAAAGCACCATCACACCTCCTCCTCCATGCATCACGGTGGGAACCACACACGTGGAGATCATCCGTTCACCTACTCTGCGTCTCACAAAGACACAGCGGTTAGAACCAAAAATCTCTAATTTGGACTCATCAGACCAAAGGACAGATTTCCACCGGTCTAATGTCCATTGCTCCTGTTTCTTGGCCCAAGCAAGTCTCTTCTTATTGGTGTCCTTTAGTAGTGGTTTCTTTGCAGCAAATCGTCCATGAAGGCCTGATTCACGCACTCTCCTCTGAATAGTTGAGATGTGTCTGTTACTTGAACTCTGAAGCATTTATTTGGGCTGCAATCTGAGGTGCAGTTAACTCTAATGAACTTATCCTCTACATCAGAGGTAACTCTGGGTCTTCCTTTCCTGTCGCGGTTCTCATGAGAGCCAGTTTCACCATAGCGCTTGATGGTTGTTGCAACTGCACTTGAACAAACTTTCAAAGTTCTTGAAATTTTCCGGATTGACCTTCATGTCTAAAAATAATGATGGACTGTCGTTTCTCTTTGTTTATTTGAGCTGTTCTTGCCATAATATGAACTTGGTCTTTTACCAAATAGGGCAAAATTCTGTAAACCACCCCTGCCTTGTCAAAACCCAACTGATTGGCTCAAACGCATTAAGAAGGAAAGAAATGTGTCACGTGTGCTCCATCTCAGGCCTTTAGGTCATCAGGATGCTTGTTATGACACACGCCTGTCACCATCGCTACGCGCACCTGCGCGTCATCAGCTGGACTCCATCACCTTCTTGATTACCTGCCCTATATATGTCACTCCCTTTGGTTCTTTCCTGAGACATTATTGTTTCTGTTCCAGTGTCATGTCTGTGCGTTGTTTGTGTTAATTGTTTTGTATTTAGTTGCATTTATTTATTAAAACAGTCACTCCCTGAACTTGCTTCCCGACTCTCAGTGCATCATAACAAAATTCCACCAACTTTTAACAAGGCACACCTGTTAATTGAAATGCATTCCAGGTGACTACCTCATGGTTGAGAGAATGCCAAGAGTGTGCAAAGCTGTCATCAGGGCAGAGGGAGGCTAATTTGAAGAATCTCAAATATATATTTGGATTTGTTTAACAGTTGTTTGGTTACTTCATGATTTCATGTGTGTTATTTCATAGTTTTGATGTCTGCACTATTACTCTACAATGGAGAACATTGTCAAAATAAATAAAAACACTTGAATGAGTAGGTGTGTCCAAACTTTTGACTGGTACTGTATAAGGAATGCTCCTTGTGCATGTAAGTACAACTCCTGCTTGAAGGCCACTCTGTAGTTATAAAGTAAATTATCTAAAATACCCTTTTTGTTTTACATGTGAAGTACCTTCTCACTAAAACACCTTTCCCCCTTTCTTTCCTATACTCCTGGGCCATTTAAAATGGGGAACGTAGGGCTCTGCTCAAAAGTAGTGCACTATAAAGGGAATAGGGTGCCATTCGGTAGCCGTCATGGTGTTTGTACCGTGCAGGTGGTCCTAGTGATCTGTTCCCCTGATTTGGCTGTTTCAGAAAGCCCAGGTCTTATCCAACCAACCTGGTCAATATTTTCTTTGGTTTTCCTGAGAGGTGCACACACACACCCCTCGGCCCCCTCACCCTCCTAGCCCTCCGGTCTAATGCATTCCAATGAAACCACATATGATTGTATGGCTGGAGAATGTCCCTCGTGTCCTCTCCTGTGTTTGTGTGTTCTGTTCTTAGTGCAACCAGAACCAGCCTCAGAAATGACTGTCGGAGGGCCGGTTTAGATCATCTACACGGGCATGCAGACAGTGTGTTATTAAAACAACAATACCACAAGATAACATGATAATATACCGTCTGAATATGGGGAGTGAGGCACTATTCAATTACTGCAGTGGCTTGGTTTGCTCTGTCAACTATGGGGCACTGAGTACACCAACTCTCTTCAACTGGAATAAGCTACTCGTACAAATAGAGCTAGTCACACACATACCTAACTGGTGTAGCTGAAAGACACAATAAGACAAGACAATACATAACAATAACACATTGTTATAATAGCCCACTGTGCTAAATGTGATGACCTTGACAGGATGGGCCAGACACACAGAGAGTGTGTGTGTGTGTGTGTGTGTGTGTGTGTGTGTGTGTGTGTGTGTGTGTGTGTGTGTGTGACAGGGCAGACCACGATGTCTCTGACATGCAGTGGTGATGATGAGACACAGTCTGAGCTGAGATGAACACAGAGCAGCCCACGGTCACAGTTAGAATGGTGCAGGAATGCAGTGTTAGGTCATCCATGCTCCCATGCAGTATCATACCCTTTCACTGACCCCCACCCCACACTACCCCACCTGTCCCAACTCAGGTCCCCCGGGTTGGCTTACCGTGTCTGTGGGTCGTTGGCTGGAGGGATAGGGCCGTGACCCTGGAGGTCCGGCACAACTGGAGATGCCATGTTACTCCTGCTTTTGACCACTTCCTCCTTCCTGAAGGTCTGACGAACAGGCGAGGAGCGCTCCAGGGGAATGCCGCCATGAGGAGGCGTGGCTCCATGGATGTCAATCATCCTCACTTCTGCCATCCTGTGGGGGGAGGGGGGCGGGGTCTTGGAGCCCAGCGTGGGCAGCTGGCTGTCTCCGTACTTCCTGGACTTCTGGCGGTAGAGTGACGGTTGTTCCATGGCCTCGGTGGGGCTGGGCCCGCTGTAGGAGCCTGTGGACCGGATGGAGGTGCGGTGGTAGCCAGCCAGGCTGCCGTGGTCCACCATGTCCCCAGGAGGAGGGTGCCCTCCATGGGCAGGGCCGTGGCCCATCCTCCCCTCGTGGAGAAGGTACGGGTCAGCGTAAAGCCCCTCTCCCCCTCTCACCAGGCTGTGACTCTTACCGCCCATGTCCTCATCAGGCTTGACGTCCCGCCTCTCCAGGATGGCGCTGGGGCAGGGCGACACGGAGCGCACGGGAGGTGTGGCGTTAGATATGCGCTCCCGGGGCATAGTGGCGCTGCAGGGCATGGACCCCGGGCGCGGGCCAAAGGGGATCCGGGAGGGCGAGGGGGGTACGGAGTGAGCCGTGGTTGGGGACAGGGAGCCCTGAATGGGGTGGTGTGGAGGGTGGCCCATAGGGGGGTGTCTGGGGGGGTGCTGCCCATCTCTGCTGGCATACATCATCTCTCTGTGCATCTGGAGGAAACCAAAATCATGTTATTACTACTTTAGACATTAGTCAACCATGTTTACCAAACACAGTAGCGTGTCAATGGAGGGTGAAGTTGCGCCACTAATGGTTAAGGTTAGGAGTGGGGGAAGGGAAACTGATCCTAGAGCTGTACCTAGCGAAAACTTTACCTTGGCACATCAGGTGTCACAGACCTCAGGTAGTCGGCCATGACACCTCCCTTTGCATGTCTAGGAGCTAGAGAGTTTCTATATATATTTAAAAAATGTGTGCGAGGTCACCCCAAAACGCACCATGTCAGCATCCCAAATAAAACCCTATTTCCTATGTAGTGTACTACATTTGACAAAGGCCCATAAGGCTCTGGTCAAAAGTAGTGCACTAAGTAGGGAATAGGGTGCCATTTGGGATGCAAACCATTACTCTCTAACCCAGTTAGGACAATAAGGCATGAGAAACCAGGGATTATCATGTGAATAACTCCCATCTGGGGCTGTGCTAAGGCTCGACGTGAAGCGTGTTATATTTACAATATCTGCAATTACCTCTGGCTCACTGTGTGGCCTTATCTGTCCCACTCTTGTTTGTGGAGATATGCTCTGATGACGGTCGACTGACCGAAATTAAAAACATTTGCATCTGGCTGGAAGTGTGCAGAGACTTTTTCCTGTTTCTCCAGTTTTGCCTTTTGCCTCCAGCACCTTTACAAATCAGCTCTGGGTGTGAGGTAGATACCGCCTATTATATAAAATGGTTATCAACATATTTTAAAAAAAAATAAATAAATATGAATGACATGTTTTTATTAAAAACTTTATTTTAATGAGTACATTTGTTTTATTTCATCCTTCCACCAAACGCTATAGTCAAGGGCAACTAGGAAAATGAGCTGGTCGTCCATTACAAAAGTTCTAAGCAAAAAGGGTTGCCATGCAGGCAAGCTACTTCTCCTTTGCTAGCTAGCTAACTAAAGCCAACACAAAATCACAAGCAACATGTGATAACATGAAACTACACATGTGAAATCATGTGTTTTTTCTGTAAGCATGGCATGTTGTAGAAAAACACTGCAACATTATCGCACAGGTCGGAGAGGCAGGCAGCTGTTGCAAACCAAACGCTAGCCTAGTAGCATTGGGAAATAATGTCTAGACACTATTGTCCAGGGGAGATTAAGTTTATAAATTGTCTGGCTGAGCTGTGGGATAGTGGATAACTCAAAATGGGTTTGGTTTTGGCTCTATCATTTTTTTAAACCTTAAATGCATTATAAAATAATCACATTATAATGATTATAAAGCTTTTGAATGGAAATTCCAAAGCCAAAAATAGCGAACATTCAATTGCCAAAACATAAAAAATATTCCATGGTCTCTGTCAGGTCTACATTGGGTAAATATATATGGAAAAATAGGAAGTTACAATGAAATAATACAATATTTCAGTTGACTATATTATATTTATTTAATTTAAGTCATCTCTGCTCCAGGCAGTAGCAGTCAGCCAGCCAGACCATCTAACTTTACGCACTCCCCATAAGGTACTGTCTGTCTTTAGTCATCCTATATAGCCTGCCTAAGTATGCTGCAGAGTTGTTCCTCAAAGTAGATAAGACATACTTTCACAAACTGTCCCTGTCCCTCTCGTCATTGTCTTACGTAGATTCCTCCGTCATGCGGTCTATGTGAATCGAACCTAACGTAGCAGGAGTAAATGCACGTCTCCGCCCTAACAATGGAAGTCATTGCCCAAAGGCGGGAAGGCAGACGGTAAACTTAGGTCCAAAATAAACCCATAGCGTTGCGTTTATTTTGGACAGATTTTGGTGAGATTTAAACCTCTCACTATTCTTCTTCCCCTCTGATCTGTCTCTGTACGAGCCAGAAAACACAGGCGCAGTGGATTATGGTCATTGTAGTTAATTACCACGCTTCTGACCTGAACTAGGTTGAATATTTGCATACTGAAAACTACAACTCCTTTCAGTCCAGCGTCCCACATAGTTGACTTGATTTCTCTCTAGAGAAACAGCGCGTTGGGCGGCAATTTTTTTTTTTACTAAATGGAATTCAAGTAATTGAATCGACGTCGCTCAATTAGTTGTTTAATAACCCAAAAACAAAAACAAATGTTGGTTAAACGCTCAGCACTAGTTGACAGGCATCACCCAGGGATTGTTGTGAATAACTCCCTGCTCTCAACCATTCAGCATCCAGAATCCAAACAACCTGTTTTATAAATGGTTTTCAACCATACGTTTAGAGAAAAGAACATCGCATCAGCACATTCTCAGGTTGAGAAAAACAGTTGATCTTAAGTTCTGTTAAGGCCACAGGGATACTTTCCCCCCTATCAATATTTTACTAACATTTCACAGACACCCCACATAGACTATACCCCCAGGCTTCTAAAATAAGATTTGACATGAAAACAAGATTTTGGGATAAGATAAGGTTTTGGGATTTTGGCAGCATATTCCCATTTCTTTTAAACTAGAAGATTACTTTGAGTGTTTCTTTAAGGTTCATGCAAGCTTGTGAGCTCAATTGCCCCTGGTTGCTGATAACAGTGGGTCTTTAAAAACAGCCCACATGTGAAACACACAGAGAGAAGGATTTCAACTATGTGCCTACAGGCAGGAAAGAAGTAGCTGGGAAATTAACAACAGGTTCCGTTGTCTGGCACAGCTTTTTTTAAAACAGGCAGCTTGGCCTGCAATGACCACCCATGAAGGACCCCAGAGTACCTGTGGATTTTGAAACTAACGTCATTTAGCTACAGCGCAGTTAAAGGAAAGGCATGACTGAAGCAGCTCTCTGATTTATGGAGTTAAAAGTTAAAAGTGGAGGGCAGAGAGTATGTATAGCTTTACACAGAGGAATGTACGGGTCAGCGTTGTGTGAGAGAGAGCTCATTTCTTCAGGATGCACTACTACTGCTGTGGTTTAGTGTTTCTTGTGGCCAGCCACCTGCTTCGGAGGCAAATGAATAGTCCACCATCAATCTAATTATCTGATCTGAATCAACACAATGCTTCCACATACTTTACATACATTACTTGATGTTTCCGTTACAGGAGCATGGGGTTACTGTACAGTACTAATACATACACATGGGCAAAATGATGGCTGTTGGAGATGTTTTGTATACAGTGACTTTCTTTGACTTGACTACTATTGTGATCTCGCTCTACGTGTTTTGTTGTTCATACTTGAATAATCCACTTTCATCTCTCTGCTCTCTTTGATTAAACACTAAACCCACCATTCAGAGGATTTCATATGGTGGCTGTTTGATGCCCTACGTATGACCACAAAGAGTTCTCTCTGAAGTCAGACAGTTTAAAATGTGCCCGTGCCAAGCTGGTAGTCATTGTATAAGAGAGAGAGAGAGATATTGCCCATGAACTGTCCTCATAACAATGAATAGCCCTATTTGCTCACCCAAGGACTCCAGTGGAGACCAATAGAGATACAATATGTCTCACTAGTTCTCCATCACAACTCTTTCATGTTCAGCCAATCCTGATTCCCGTGGGTGCGTATCTGGCCTGGTGCCAGACTCTAATAGCCTGGTGTAGTACCCATATGAAACTAGATTGAGCTGACTTTCTGAGACTCTCCCAGACCTGCTGTCCTTCTAATGAGAACCTTAAGGAGGCAGTGGAAAGAAATAGATTGAGGTCTTTAAAAAGTTCAACATGAGCCAAACTCAAACCAAATGTTCCCAATTTCACTGCTTGTTCGTCGCCATCTTCGAATGTGTTTTTTAAATTTTTTTTAAAGGCAATGTTTTATATGTCTGCGGACAAACCTGGAACTCCTGCCTTATAAGGTCATGATATTGAAAACGCAAAGTGGTCTTGCAAGAGGATGAAAGGAATTGCTTACTTCAGGTACAATTGACAAGCCATCACAGACTGCATAGAACAGCTGTGCTTGACTTCATACAACTACTTGGGGCCGTTCTCTTTGTTAGGGCGAAGTATGTAGTACTTTGTCCACCTTGGCAAAGCAAAGAATAATCCTATTAAACCATCAGAGAAACCGTTTTAACATTGAGCATTTCCAAGAGAGGAGACATGTGAAAACATTTGACTTTGACAGCGAGGTGTTTGAACTCAGTAGCTTGTGCATTCCATTAGTCTCTATTACACGTTGTTCCATAGCCTTTGAATAGAATATTCCCGGACTGATTTTTCTTGAACAATATATAAATAAAGATGGTGTGTTTTCACTTATCAGCCAATGAGTGAGTTTGTCTTTGTTAGCTGTGGATCCAGCCCAGTCTGAGTCTTTGTTCAGGCTTTTGTCTCTTTTCACCTCTCACACACACACATCAGACGTCACACCCTCCCTATTATGCTGTTCACTTCTAGAAAGAACCATTCAGTAAACACTTATTCATTTCTGGAACATTAAACATGATTTATGTATTTTATACAGTATATTGGATCTTTCCTAATGCATGCTCGTTGATAAGCCTTGTGGAGAATGTTAGAATCTTAAGAATTCCCCTTCTAGATTTAGTTTTGGTTTCTACAGATGTAACCTATGACTCATACCTGAAGTGAACAATGGCTTGTTTGTTACACCTAGAAGCAGGAAGGAGGATTGTTTGAGGCTAGCATGTGAAGGTTATTACCCTTCTCACCATGATGTTGTCATCTTTCTCAATGTCCAGCTATGAAGACATGAAAGTACTGAAATGGAAAGGTGTCCTATTTTTGGGGGACTTCCTACTGAGTTATTGAAATAGAAGGGATGGAGTTACCATCTATACAAGCAGCCCTAGTCATTGCCCAGCTCTGACCTATTATAGCGCACACCTAGGGACACTTTAATACCTACCCTGTATTCTGATAATGACACTAGATAGATTACCTTTCTGAGTCTGGTAAGAACATTACAAACAACAGAGGATTTTTTTTGACTAGAATAAAATGGTGATGCCTATTTAATAGGCTACTTGACTGTCAAGAATATATATCTTATGTACAGTGGAAGTGTTTTATTCCAGTCACCTCTTAAAATTCCCTGATGTAAATTAAGCATCCTGTCTGGTCTGCATGGAAGCATACACTGTAACAGAAAACTGTAAATTATACAGTTCTTTTTTGTATTATACTCCAGCATACTGTAAATGATGGTGCATTGTGGGAAGATGTGGGTGGGGAAGAACTGCTGTATTTCGACCCCACAGAATAATTTTTTTTTAAATTGCGCCAAAAACGTTTTAACCACTAGTGGTGCATGTTATTGTTGTTTCTGTCTCATTAACATATTTTGAGGTGTGCCTTGAAAGAGGCTATATTTGTTGCACCTGTGAGTGAAAACGCTGCACCAATTTAACTCCTCTGTGGTTATAGTATCCCATCAATTTAAAATGTATAGGGAACAGATTGGAACGGCAGCAAGTCTTAACTGGTTGAGCATTTTACCATGTCTGTTTTGCCCTGTAGTCACTGCCAGTTTGGAAGGCTTTGTTAAGGCCAGTAGAAGTGCAAGTGATATGAAACACCAACTATTCATTAACATTCTGTAATGTTTGAAAACACTTTACCTAGCAGCCATCCTGCTTGCACCAATCCCGTTTAAATTACAGTGAAATACAATCCCCACCTATCAATTAATTAATGAATTCACACCGATTACGGTAGCATACACTTTTTTACAGTATAATACAGTACATTTTACAGTATTGTACTGTGTGTCATTGCACTGTACTTGCTTCGATACCGCATGTATTTGACAGTGTACTGTAATATGAAATACACAATTTTTCTTGCCACTGAGCTGCCTGTAAGCCACTGTTGAATTCACAATAACCCCTTTACAGTGTACTAATTACTTTTGCACACATGTAGTCACCATATGAGCATGGCTACCACTAACTTCAATAACCCCACTAATCTAGTTAACCCCCAACACATCTGGGAACAATCTCTTAGAAGAAAACAAAACAAATGGAGACCAATAGCAGAAATACAATCTCACTGATTTCTTAGAGAAGACAGGACAATGGATAGCCCTACTGAGACGTGCAGCAGTGTTCTACCACTCGAAACACTGTGTTTAAACAGGTGCAGGCCTCATTTGGTTACTGTACTTGCTCTTTTCCTAGAATGCCAGTGTTTGGCTTCACAATTAAGAGAGCCGGCTAACACAAGGAGGCATCAGAAAGGCTTATTTGTCTCGAGCATGTTTTAGAAAAACATCTGCACTCTCAGCTTCACATCTGTCAAGAATAAAGCCACTTGTGTGTTTGCGTGCACGCGCAAATTTGCGGGTGTTAAAATAAAAAGTGTTGTGAGTCTTATATCTGAGTGTTGATTCGGGAGTGTTAACCAGATGGTGGTGTTGTTACACGACTGTGTTGAGTTAATTTCCATTAACTCTGGGGCGGCAGGTAGCCTAGTGGTTAGAGTGTTGGACTAGTGACTGAAAGGTTGCTAGATCGAATCCCCGAGCTGACAAGGTAAAAATCGGTCGTTCTGCCCCTGAACAAGGCAGTTAACCCACTGTTCCTAGGCCGTCATTGTAAATAAGAATTTGTTCTTAACTGACTTGCCTAGTTAAATAAAGGTTTAACTCTGAGTGAAAAAGACATGGGAGAGGCCTCTTCACCTGCATGCTTTGTTGCAGGTTGCGTTTTTAGAATCGTTTGTTTTAATATCTATGTTTCTAAATAGACATTGATTGATTAATTGAACTTTTGCTACACAAAGATAAATGACCTACATGTTTCTAAACTAATCCAATTTGTAAGTGCTTGGACTTATTTCACCCGTTATTGAGATGGTTATGCCAGTTCAGATGGTTTAGGTAGTCTCTTTATCAATCTTCTCTATGTGGTCCCTGGAAGAGGAAACAAGACCGTGGACCGAAGCACGTTTGTTTGAAATGGAAAAACGTTGCGGCAGCTATTGGTATAGAAGAACATCGAGACAAAACAGCTGCTTTACAAGTGGGAAGCACTGTTGAGCGCTACATCCCGCAGGGTTCGGCTGATTGTACGCAGATTCTGACAGCCGGTTAAATAGCGTCCCTTGAGAGGGCTACAACAAAATGTATGCCTGGAGAAGTGCAGTATTATCATAAGAAGACGTATACTTGCAATACAGAGGAATGGAGAGGAAAAAGAGAGGCAGAGGAGGTCTAAGAGAGAGAGGGGGAGGAAGAGGGTGAGCTTGAGTCGGTTATAAATGGCTGTTAAATGATGGTATGTTAAAGAAGAATGGTAGAAAGTGTAAGCAGAGTGAGCTGTACGCCGGATCGAAGACAGGAGGAGAAATGGAAGTGAATGAGGGCGAAGTATCTGAGTTGGTAGGTGTGGTGAAGTTCTCAGAGCCCAAGGCTTGCACCGAAGGTCAGGATAAAGATGAGTCTTTGGAAAAAGTGGACCCTTGCCTTTTGGCTGATCCATTTGTGGATTCATGGTGGGTGAAAACAGAGTTGGGTGCTGTGGAATCAGAAGTGGTCTTGTGATAATTGTTCGTTTCTGGTCAGAGGGAGCAGGCACTCCGCGTTAAGCGAATGGGGGCGAGAGATGTGAATTGTTTTGCCCTCAAGAAAAGGGTGCCATTGAAAGGAGTGATTACTGGGGTAGCGGTAAATGTGAAAGTTGACCAACTGAAGCGGAAGATTCCCGGTGTTTGTGATGCTCGTCGTTTGGGCGGCGCGAGTGGTGAAACAGAAGAGTCGTTGTATGTTCTTTTGAGTTTTGATGTTGAGTCTTTGCCCGACAAAGTGATGTTAGGATATACGTTTTTGTGCCGAATACATTACGTTGTTTCAGGAATCAAGCTTATCGGCATGTGTCAGCAGTGTGTAGGAGGGAGGTTCCTAGGTGTGAAGAAGGGCATGAGACAAAGGAATGTGTAGCATTGGGGAAAGTAGTGGTATGTGTTAATTGTAGGGGTGCCCATGGGTCTGGGGATCAGAAATGTCCAGTGCGAGAGAGGCAGGTTGAGGATTCCAGGGTTAGAGTAGTGCAGAAGTTTTCACTGCCTCAGCATATGACGAAAGTAGAGGAAGATGGCTCAAACGGAAAGGATCCTGGGAGGAGTGGTGTGAGTAGTAGATCTGTACCAGTACAGAGTGATAAACCAACAGTAAGATTGGATTATAGGCATTTATAGCCATGTTTATCAACTGTACTGCAGGGATGGAAGGTCAGTCGCAGAAAATTGAGGTTGTGGTGGCAGCTGCAGAGAGGTTTTTGCGTGTGCGAGACTTGACGTCAGAAGAGTTACAGGGTGTGTTACGTGGTGGTGTCCCATCCTTTCAGGCTGTTGGCCCGAAGTAGGACTAAATAGATTTAAATAGTAGGGTGGTATTTTTTTAGTGTAGGGTTAGATGGTAGGGCATTTGTTGATTAATTTAAAAAAATATATATTTTAAGCAAAGTATAAGGGACTTATACTTCAGTCTAGTAGGTGGCGGTAATGCAACATTTATTGGATGCCAACCGCCGTTAAACCTCAACGAATAAAAATATTCCCTACCTTGGCAGTCATTCTAACTGCAGATTGCGGGTGATTTAAAAAGTTTCAATCGTTGGCTATCCTAACTTCAACAGAAATTATATAACACTTTGTAAGCCAGCATTATATGACTTGCCGATGTGGCCTGCAAACCAGGAGTTTCAGACCAGTGTGTTAGGGTAAAACTAGACTTTCGAAGTATGACATTGTAAAAAAAAAAAAAAATGTCATCAGCGTTACTTTTATGATAAAATATTCACTTATACACTCACTGACAGCCATCGAAACACAGTCATGGTACCTCTAAAATTCACTTGAAAGGCACCCTGGGAAATAAATATGCAAATACAGTAATATTTTACACGCTACAGTGTTAAAACATCACCCAAAAATGTGTTACTGTAACACGACAGGTGTTAATTCCCTAAGCCTGAGAAAGTGTAAGAGCATCAGCTCTAATAAAGTGTTAATTTAATTCTGAATTTGTAACGCCCATTGTGTTAGGGACCCAACACTATTGGGGTGTTAGTTTATCAATACTTTGAAAAGTGTTAGTTTAACACTATTTCAGTAAATCACATATAATTACTAAGAAACTGTTCAATTTAACACTGTGAGTGTAAAAATGATGATCGCAAATTTGCTTTGTGAGTGTGTGTGTGTGTGGACACTTCAGCATTAAAGTGTGTATATGACTTTGCCCGGTCTGTATTTAAAGGGAAACCTGCCATAAGCTAATGGCTCATTTGCATATCATAGAAAAAAATTACTGGACTAATTTGTTTCCTTTGTCAAATTCAAACAGAGAAACTATTTAAAGACCAGCAACTTGAAATCCACTTTAGTTTTCAGAATACTATACACAATTATAGCTGTATAACTTCATGAGCAGGTCCTTCAATGAGGCAATCTGTGATTGGTACAGTTGAAGTCGGAAGTTTACATACACTTAGGTTGGAGTCATTAAAACTCGATTTTCAACCACTCCACAAATTTCTTGTTAACAAACTATAGTTTTGGCAAGTCGGTTAGGACATCTACTTTGTACATGACACAAGTAATTCTTCCAACAATTGTTTACAGACAGATTATTTCACTTATAATTCACTGTATCACAATTCCAGTGGGTCAGAAATTACATAAACTAAGTTGACCGTTCCTTTAAACAGCTTTAAAAATTCCAGAAAACGATATCATGGCTTTAGAAGCTTCTGATAGGCTAATTGACATCATTTGAGTCAATTGGAGGTGTACCTGTGGATGTATTTCAAGGCCTACCTTCAAACTCAGTGCCTCTTTGCTTGACATCATGGGAAAATCAAAAGAAATCAGCCAAGACCTCAGAAAAAAAATTGTAGACCTCCACAAGTCTGGTTCATCCTTTGGAGCAATTTCCAAATGCCTGAAGGTACCACGTTCATCTGTACAAACAATAGTACGCAAGTATAAACACCACGGGACCTGTCTCTTATACACATCTAGATGTGTATAAGAGACAGGCACGGGCGTGGCAGCATCATGTCGTGGGGGTGCTTTGCTGCAGTTCACAAAATAGATGGCATCATAAGAGGGGAAATTATGTGGATATATTGAAGCGACAACTCAAGACATCAGTCAGGAAGTTAAAGCTTGGTCGCAAATGGGTCTTCTAAATGGACAATGATCCCAAGCATACTTCCAAAGTTGTGGCAAAATGGCTTAAGGACAACAAAGTCAAGGTATTGGAGTGGCCATCACAAAGCCCTGACCTCAATTCTATAGAGCATTTGTGGGCAGAACTGAAAAAGCATGTGTGAGCAAGGAGGCCTACAAACCTGACTCAGTTACACCAGCTCTGTCAGGATGCTGTCTCTTATACACATCTAGATGTGTATAAGAGACAGGTCTGGTTCATCCTTTGGAGCAATTTCCAAATGCCTGAAGGTACCACGTTCATCTGTACAAACAATAGTACGCAAGTATAAACACCACGGGACCACACAGCCATCATACTGCTCCGCCATCATACCGCTCCCGTTCTGTCTCCTAGAGATGAATGTACATTGGCTGTCTCTTATACACATCTAGATGTGTATAAGAGACAGGCATGTGTGAGCAAGGAGGCCTACAAACCTGACTCAGTTACACCAGCTCTGTCAGGAGGAATGGGCCAAAATTCACCCAACTTATTGTGGGAAGCTTGTGGAAGGCGATCCGAAACGTTTGACCCAAGTTAAACTATTTAATGGCGATGCTACCAAATACTAATTGAGTGTATGTAAACTTCTGACCCACTGGGAATGTGATGAAAGAAATAAAAGCTGAAATAAATCATTCTCTCTACTATTATTCTGACATTTCACATTCTTAAAATAAAAGTGGTGATCCTAACTGGCCTAAGAAAGGGAATTAAGGATGTCAGGAATTGTGAAAAACTGAGTTTAAATGTATTTGGCTAAGGTGTATGTAAACTTCCAACTTCAACTGCACATCAACTTTTTGACTTTTAAATAAAGCCATTCATTTTTGAACAATATTTGTTGCTGTTTGAATCCCAGATTGCACTTGTCAATACTGCCAGTGTCATATTGACTCTGATGAGAGTAAAGTCCATACCCTAACTCATATGGTCTGTATTTATGCTGCAATAGTTTATGTGTCGGGGCCTAGGGTCAGTCTGTTATATCTGGAGTATTTATCCTGTCTTATCCAGTGTCCTGTGTGAATTTAAGTATGCTCCCTCTAATTCTCTCTCACTCCCTCTCCTCCCTGGGGGGACCTGAACCCTGGGACCATGCCTCAGGACTACCTGGCCTGATGACTCCTTGCTGTCCCCAGTCCACCTGGTCGTGCTGCTGCTCCAGTTTCAACTGTTCTGCCTGCGGCTATGGAACCCTGAACTGTTCACCGGACGTGCTACCTTGTCCCGGACCTGCTGTTTTCAACTCTCTCTCTCTCTACCGCACCTGCTGTCCCTAACTCTGAATGCTCGGCTATGAAAAGCCAACTGACATTTACTCCTGAGGTGCTGACCTGTTGCACCCTCTACAACCACTGTGATTATTATTATTTGAACCTGCTGGGGGGTGCGCTTGTGTGTGTTGGAGACGGGTGCGTGAGTGTGAGTGTGTGAGTGTGAGTGTGAGTGTGAGTGTGTGAGTGTGAGTGTGAGTGTGAGTGTGAGTGTGAGTGTGTGTGTGTGTGTGTGTGTGTGTGTGAGTGCCCATAGATCTCAATTGCATAAAAACAATTGTCCGTCATTATATATCATAGCAAAACATTTTCCTGGATCTAATTTGATTCATTTGTCAAATTAAGCAGAGAAAGTATTTGCAGACCAGCCACTACAAATCCACATTAGTTTTCACAATATTATACACAATTACAGCTGTATCACTTCACGAGCAGGTCCTTAAATGAGCCAATCTGTGATTGGTACATCCATTTTTTAGACTTTTACATAAAGCCATTGATTCCAGAAGAATACAACCGCTTTGTTGCTTTTTGAATCCCAGATTGCCTTTGTCAATATTGCCAGTGTCATATTGGCTGGCTCTGATGAGATCAAAGTCCATAGCCTAACTCATATGGTCTGTGTTAAAAAAAAAGGTAATCTGTGATTCAAAAAAACAACAAAGCAGTTACCCTGGCATTTAAAGAGACACGCAACTTTACCTAAATCATACACCAGTGCCTGACCAGAACAAATAAACTCAAACTTGTGTGTGTGTGTGCGTGCGTGCAAAAAAACAACAACGCCGTAGGTCTCCTGGAGTCGTCTGGTGGTCTAGTGAAAAAGAGTGTGCGTGAATTGCTTCTGAGTGTTAAGCTGATAAGACAGCTCATTTGTTCTGGGTTGCGTAATGTTACGTATCCATGTAGTGTGTGTGTGTGTGTGTGTGTGTGTGTGTGTGTTCACGTTTCATACCACAGCTCATAAAATATGCCTACTCCGTGTTAAACGATCAACTTCGAGTTTTATGCCACACATGCAGTAGTTGCTTTAGAACTAGTGGCTTCTCCTTTGTTTCCTATGTGTTCCAGTCATTTCAATAAAATACTACGCAGTGTATTCATAGGTTATAGAGGCAGACCGAAGCACAGTTTCATAAATAAGATAAGTGAGAGAATCAATAATCAATTTTAAGTGAGAGAATCAATTCAAATTAAAAGTAGACTCAATATAACTTTATTTATCGCTGATGTCCAGTACTAAAGTCAAACACGGTAGAATCTGAACCCACACTCCACTTCCCATAAAGCAAAGCTACCGGCTCTCTAGAAAGACACAATGCATGATGCTGGGGGCTCATTGAAAAAAAGAATTGTGATAACTGCAATAATATTCAGTATTATTGTGTGCGTGCGTGCATGTGTGTGTACGTGTGCACACTGTGCTGCATGGCAATCCAAATCAAATCAAGCTGTATTTATACAGCACATTTCAGACGTGGAATGAAACACAATGTGCTTCACAGGAAAAAAATATATAAAAACAATGAAAATAAAAACTTAAGTATTTACTACACAAAACATAAGAGGACAAAAAGCATCCCAAGGAAAAGCAAAGCTAAAAAGGTGTGTTTGAAGATCTCTTTTAAAAATGTCCACAGTTTCAGCCCCCCTCAGGTTCTCTGGCAGGCTATTCCAGAGGCTGGGGACATAGTAACTAAAGGCTGCCTCTCCATGCCGCTTGGTCCTAGGCTTTGGGATAGTTTAAAGGTCAGTGTCAGAAGACCTGAGGGACCTACTGGGTACATAACTTAAAAGCATGTATTCTATAATGTATTCTAAAACTCACAGGCAGCCAGTGCAGAGACATTAAAACCGGTACAATATATGCTCTCCGTCTGGTCTTGGTCAGTACCCGCGCTGCAGCATTCTGTATGTTTTGCAGTTGACCAATGTCTTTCTTGGGTAGACCAGACAGGAGAGCATTACAGTAGTCAAGTCTGCTTGTAATAAAAGCATGGATGAGTCTCACCTTGGAAACGTTCCTCAGGTGGTAAAAAGCTATATTGCTCACATGGAGACTTCTCTCGGCTAGATAGATAAAGCATCGGAGAGGATTAGGGAGGACAGGGGTCAGCTGACCAGAAAGGATTTGGGGAGGAACACACAAGGAATGAGGTCTTTGCGCTTTAGTTCCGCTACATCAGCAGGAAACCAACAGGAGGCAGCAGCCTTGTGGGAGATTAGCAGGAGATTTGGAGAAGAAAAGAACAGCCCTGTGAATGGAGTTCAATTCCTTTCGGCGAGCTGCACTAAGGCACACACAAGGCTCCCTCCATCCCACCCGAAATTAGGCACGGAGAACAGAAGACTCCCATAAACAGATTAAGGAAGACGGGGGGAGGTGGGGGGGGGCATTCCACTACCCAGACGCTGAGAGGGAGGGATGAGAGGGAGGACAGGAGAGACTTTAGGGAGGGGAGGATAGAGGGAGGATGAGGGGAAGGAGGGTGAATAAAGAAAGTTAGGAGAAGAAGAGGGGATTATTAAGAGAGAGGAGAGGAGAGGGTAGGATAGGGGGGAGAGGTAGGGGTAGGGCCCCCATAGCCAGTGTTATTTGTACATTAGACTAACTAGACTGGCCTATTCCCTACTGGAGCTGTTTCTGTGGGAACGGATGGCATGTTGCAAATAATAATACCTGTCATAAATAATGTACCTTTTTTTACACAAGCACCACAGTAGGTGTGGACTTAGTAATTCGACTCTCTATCTTTCTTTGCCCAGACAGGAATGTAATAAGGAAGACTGAACCCTACCACTCTGTCATCTGTTGACAGGTTTACCCTTCAGTAAGTCTGGGTTTGGGATAGAGCTGGTTCTACCTGCTGTAAACCCTCCAGATGCCCTGCTAGCCTAAAGTTAGACCAGGGGCTCGCCTGGTTCAGTATCCCAGTTTAGATGCTCCTCAGATGGGTCAGTACTCACCCTGGTGTCAACGTTGGTGGGTCTGGGGCCATGACTGAAGGCCTGTGCTGGGTCCTTGTGGTACACCTTCAGGCAGGAGTGATCCGTGATATTCCTGTGGGGGGAGGGAGAAACATCCAGAGGGAAATGAGGAGGCCAGAATATATCACTATTGGATAGTGGTCTCCTATACCCAGACATTGGTGTGTACTCTGACATGGCTATGTCGTACACAGTCCACAGTCTGCTGTACTGAGCCATCCCGGTGTTGTGTCAAAAAGTGTCCAGTAGGCCCGAAACGTGTCCAGTGGTGTTACAGTGAAAAGGATCCCTCAAATAAATCAATAAAGCTTCTTCTGGTCTTTGTTTTTTCCGTGTCAATTATTGCTCCTGTGCCGTCTACTACTGAGGCAGCCGGCGAGGAATGAACATTTACATTTTTACATTTAAGTCATTTAGCAGACGCTCTTGAACACAGTGATAACTTTTACAGCCCTGATTAAAAAAAAGGTTAGAGCTAGTCACAAAGTACACATCACACCGCCGCAAGAACACTACAGATTGAGATCGAGCCAGAATACTTGTTTTTTTTCTTTTTTTCACTTTGAGCCTTCAAAATCACAGGGGGAGGACGGCTCACAATAATGGCTGGAACGGAGCGAATGGAATGGCATCAAACACATGGAAACCATATTTATTTGTATTTGATACCATTCCACTGATTGCGCTCCAGCCATTACCATGAGCCCATCCTCCTTAATTAAGGTGCCACCAATCTCCTGTGTTCAAAATTAATTATAATCGCCCAGTGTGCTGTAAGCTTGTATTCTACAGAAATATGAATATTTAAATATACATTTTTTTAAATGTAAAAACAGGTCCTGTATGCACTGTCAATTCATTGCCCTGGGTATTGAACAGTAACTTATATCTATTGTTGAATTTTATGATGTACCAGGAAGTGGGCAAACTGGGTGAAGGTGATTGGTGACGTGACTGTGTGTGGGCATGACCGTGAGGGCAAGAAAACCCTTGTCATTGTTGTCTTATGAGTCATACCCCTCTGGAAAACTCCAAAGAACAGAGACGACTTATTGTGTTTTTAAAAGGCCAGGCTAATGACAAAGCTACATGTGCCAAGAGTCACTTTCTGCACAGAGAGGAGAAGACACCACCGCTTAACACATGGGACACTACCACTTAACACACCCTGCAACTCTTCTGACGTTAAGTCTCGCACACAGAATGTGGCCAAGTTGGCTATAGCTCACTCACTCACTTTAAATCTGAGGCTCTGGAAGAAACAAGACTGTTTATAGGTTATTTTCCGATCCTTTTGTTCTGCCAACTGAGCAGCGATGAAACGTGTCAAAACAAATGAATTCGGCCACAGCTGAACTTTCCACTTTCTTCTACCATCACATGGGTGTAAATGAGAGGAAAAAGAGGCTCGGAGACTGGTTTCGACCCAGATGGCAACCTATTTTCTATGTAGTGCACTACTTTTGACCAGGGCCCATAGGCAAACCGATAAGGCTCTGGTCAAAAGTAGTGCACTATATAGGGAATAGGGCACCATTTGGGACTCACACGCGGTGTTGTTTGGGTTTGTTTTGGTGGTGGTGGAACTGAAAGGTTCTTCCACTACTGTAGGGCACCACATCCTGAGCCCTTTCATCCACACAGCTATTGAGTTGACTGAAAAGTGGGGAGGAAGATGATCTGTAGCAGGCTGCTTGCAGCCCGGGTCACTTCCTGTGCTGGGATAGCTCATTAGAGAGGAAGTACTTAAGGGAGATAGGAAGGCTGCTGGGTAGCTCTGAGGATCTTACACGGGTGAGACTGAGACGACACATTGGGAAGCAACCCCCAAATAACCTACTCTATAACCCAGTCTGGGAAAATAGAGACGAAACACCCACACACACATAGGTACTGGACAAAAAAAAAAACACACCCATTTACCTGACGTCGGTGAGCTCGTAGTACATGTTCCTCATGTCGTCTTTGACATAGACAGCCACACTGGGAGACTCCAGCATCTTCATGGTGAGCTGCTGGGGAAAGGCACTCACAAACAGAGCCCTGATGGTGTCTCCACTGGTGATCTCATTGGGCATCCGGATCTGCTTAGTCTCGTCTCCGTACTGCAGGTACAGCACGCCTGGGGAGAAGACAGGGAAGGAAAGGGGGTTAATGGAGGGTTACTGAGGGGTTAATGACTGGTTGATGATGATCTGGTGGCTCTTAACACTGGTGTGACACCTCTGTAGCTACATGGTTGTGTATTTATGTACTATGGTGCTTGTCTTTCTGTACTGTGGCCCACCTAACTCGTGTGCAGTTCTGTCCTCTTATGTGCAGTCCGACATACACCACAAACACTACCTTTACTGTTTTTACAATGAGTAACTACAATATCTTTACTGTATTTACAAATGAGTAACTATAATATCTTCACAATATTTACAAATAGTAACTACAAAATCTTTACTGTATTTACAATGAGTAACTACAATATCTTTACTGTATTTACAATGAGTAACTATAATATCTTTACAATATTTACAAATAGTAACTACAAAACCTTTACTGTATTTACAATGAGTAACTACAATATCTTTACTGTATTTACAATAAGTAACTATAATATCTTTACAATGAGTAACTACAATATCTTTACTGTATTTACAATGAGTAACTATAAAATCTTTACTCTATTTACAATGAGTAACTACAATATCTTTACTGTATTTACAATGAGTAACTATAATATCTTTACTGTATTTACAATGAGTACCTACAATATCTTTACTGTATTTACAATGAGTAACTATAATATCATTACTATATTTACAATGAGTAACTACAATATCTTTACTGCATTTACAATGAGTAACTATAATATCTTCATTGCATTTACAATGAGTAACTATAATATCTTTACTATATTTACAATGAGTAACTACAATATCTTTACCGCATTTACAATGAGTAACTATAATATCTTTACCGCATTTACAATGAGTAACTACAATATCTTTACCGCATTCACAATGAGAATTTAGAGAAAGGTGATCAAGTTAAAGACCCATAAAACCATAAGCATCGGTGTGTATGTGTGCATGCAGGCGGATGCATACCGTACGTGTGCTTATGCAGTTCGTAAGTCATGTGGGTTGTATGAGGGTGAGGTTGATGTGGGATGGGGAAGGAAGAGGGACGTGGCTGTGGGTTGTGGGTGGGAAGGGTGAGCATTAGCAACGCATCCAACAGACAAGACACTGAACTCCTGAACTCTGGGTGTGGCTTCTGTCCTGCACTCCACCAAAGCGTATGAAATACATTACACACTCACAAACAACACACCCTTGGCCACAGACAAAGACATACATTTTCAAAAGACTTGGAGCCTTGACGCCTTTAAAGATGTTATATGTCCATACGGGACAGTGCAAATAAAGAAGCCTGTGAATATTGTTTTCTAGTCAAAGCCTCGTCATCTGACGTATTATAACAGATACGCAGCTTATACATGAAATAAGAGCTTCCTGTATACAATAGGGTACATACAGTACACATTGTGTATCATTTAGGATCAGTCACTATCTAGTGTACTGATAGAGAGGTGCTTTTCCTAACACGGAGTGGCTCCATAAAAGGAGCGGACTAGTAAAAACGGCTACATGTTTCAAGTAATGTAATACAAGATCCTACAGGCTCTTTTAAAGAGAGGGAGGGACAAATGCAGGAAATAAAAGTGCTGAGCCATTCTATGGCACATACATCTATGGCTCTACTAGGATAGACTTGTAACAACTTAACAAAGTCTGTTTGTGATCTAACTCGCTCCTCCGTTGTGTATTGTTATACTAGCAGTCTGGCTTTTCATTAAGATGAAGGACCACACAGACCCTCCTAATACGACGTGTGTTATTCAATGGCTGAATTTTTTTTTTTTTTAATTGAGCTTGACTGACGAGATAGTGAAGTGTTAGAAAGAATAGGACGAGTCAAAGGGAAGTATTCGGACCCATGCCGACTCTGGCATACATGTGTGCTGAGGTCAGTGGCTGAAACCGCTGGACCACACAATAGTGTACAATTTTTATTTTTTTTACCAGTGCCCATAGTGACTATATAAGGAATAGGGTGTCATTTGGAACACACACTTGGCTTCATATTCTATTATACATGCAATGGAAAATTCCCTCAAAACCAAACTTTAATTAGCTCCTGAGACTTTGGATGGCTAAATTCTAGCGCAGAGTTGGATCGCAGGGCTGTATGTGGCCGCTGATTGTCTGGTTTCACTCTCTAAATCAGAACCAAATGGCGTGGCTGCACAGCAAATGGTCAGGGGAGAACGTACTCTGTCTACAGCCCAAATGGCACCCTATTCCCTATACAGTGCACTACTTTTGACCAGAGACCTACGGGCCTTGGTCAAAAGTAGTGCACTCTAAAGGGAGCAGGGTGACATTTGGGACGAAGTCTTAGTTTCCAGGGCTTGCTGCTAGGTTTTATGACAGTCAGATCCTATTCCAGACTCTGCTCTTATGTATCTCCAAATCGAACCCAATCACCTTCAATTACGTTCATTTCAAATGCAGCATAAATAGAATTCTGCATTTGCCTCTCTTCCACAATATAAAACACAGTACAGCAATAAAGAAACAACTAACAGATCTCCCAAAACAACTACTACAGTACTGTAGTATAAATATGGTGTAGCACTACTACACATCAGCTATAAGTAACATAGAGAGAATAGAGAAACTCACTTGAATAGAGTCATTTCAAGATGGCAGCTACTGTAACTCCAGTCTTGTGCTAAGGAGTCTTCTGACTGAAGGCACTACTTCTACTGGCACAGGGCTCTTAAGGAAGACCAGATGTCTCTGGGGACACGACTGTGTGTGTGGGGGAGGTTCCGGGGTGAAGTTTCCCCAAGGTACAGATCTAGGATCAGCTTCCCCTCCCCCAATCCTAACCTTAACCATTAGTGGGGGAAATGAAAAGCTGACCCAAGATCAGCAACCAGGGGGCCACCAGAGGAATGCTGGGTAATATGCCCTCTTTTCTCCACCCCCTACATCACCCATTAAACCCACTGCTGCTGCATAAACACTTCTCCTGGTAAGTGTGTGTGTGTGTGTGTTGTGTGTGTGTGTGTGTGTGTGTGTGTGTGTGTTGTGTGTGTTGTGTGTGGTGTGTGTTGTTTGTGTGTTGTGTGGTTGTGTGTGTGTGTGTGTATATGTGTGTGCATACCTGTGTGTGCAGTAGTATATTCTTGTAGATGTTTATGTACAATGTCTGCAATTCAGCATCTCAAACCAAAGCAAGACCCCACTTTTGGCACAGAGCAGCATGCAAAATGACTTCCTGTTGGTTAAAGGGGTGTGCTGCCCAAAAGTAAACAAGTCATTTAGAGGCACTCGAAGTAAATTGAAATGAGTCAACCTAAAGTCACATTCAACTAAGATGTGTGTCCTCTGCTTTACAATTTTCAAAGAAGCTTTTTAAGAAGCCGTATCCTGTGAGGCCCAGAGGCCGATTACACGTTGAGATGAGAGTTGAAGCACACTCTCTCTCTGTCGGGTTCAGCAAAGTTAAATGACTATCTCTTAGAAGAAGCTACGCTGCAGCGTATTAATACAACTCTGCACAACTGAAGGCGTTTGTCATATTGATGCAAATGAAGTGCCCTTTGCGCTGTTAACAAACCCAATTTCTAATCCTGCCAATAACAGTGTGTGCGTCTGTGTGTGTGCGTCTGTGTGTGTGTTAAACAGGATGGCATATTGTTGGAGGATTCTGTAATCTCACTATGCTAAGGAAATGAATTCTAATTAAGGCTAGGAGCAAGCAAAGGGCGAGGAGGAAGGGGGGGGGGGGGGTGAAGTGTGTTTGTGTGTGTGTGAGTGTTTGTATGTGTGTTTTTAAGAAAAAGCTAGCAGTCCTTGGTCTAGTTGTGGTTAACGGCCTCATAATCACAGTGTGGTCATGTTGCGGTCCCCTACCTAGTGAGCGGTCCCTGGTCTGGTTGGTGGAGCGCACTACGGGCAGGCTGGCGCGGGAGCGGCTGCCTCTGGTGAAGGCAGAGGGGGCATCAGCCTCTGACATGGTGTCCAGAGACTCCAGAGAGGCCAGGGAGAGGTGCTCAGGCTGCTCCCCTACAATGGAGCTGCTGGGGCCGTGCGCAGGGCTTCTGCTCTGGAGGGGAGAAGAGGAGAAAGGGGGTAAATTAGAAGGGGTCGTGATACACAGGAACAGGGTTGGGAAAACTCTGGTAACTTTGAAAGTTTACCGTAATATTGCAACCCGACATAGGAAACGAACACAAACACATTTATTAGAGGACACTTTTGTCCATCAAAACCACCACAACACTGTGCAGCAAGCACCATTCTTCAACCAACAATGCCATCTGAACCACACAATAGTGTTAATGCTTTTTTTCACGAAAGATGCATTATGCAGAAATCACTCCGCCATTCCCTGGTTGCTAAAATTATAATAGTTTGCCTAATTTCAATTTATGTGACAAAACAAGCATGCATAGCGTAGAGAATCATTCCATCTAAACTGTACCATCTAAACCGCTGTGTTTTGAGGTGTTCGAAGCTGATGTACAAAACTGGAAGTAAAAGAACGGGAAGCATAGAAATAGTGCACTTAGAACAGATATGCCGCTTCTTAGACTTGCGTTCAATGAGAATGACTAACTAACATTTCTATGTGAATTTGGTCAGGTCGCCCAAAAAGTTACATATTGCAGCTTTAAGAGAAAGATAAGCTTTTTAACTACAACGTTAACACAGTGAAAACCCCAGTGTCATTTTTTTAACTTCCAGTCATGCATTCCAGTCTATTTGAGTGTAACTTGTTAGCATCAATGCAGATAGCAGACACACAGACTCACACCACCTGCTACATTTCACACAAGCGCACACACAAAAAAACAAGGGGGGAGGGGCAGTAATTCTGGTGTGCTGGATATCCCCCCCCCCCCCGGGCCTTTGACTAATGTGGACAGCGTTTTTGGCAGGAGTACACAGATCAGGTGAGGGGAGGTGGAGAGGGCAGGAGAGGTCAACATACGCACACACGCGCAAACACATTCTCGCACACGTGTTAGTTGGGATGCAGACAGAGCCACATGCCCAGGCATGATAAGACACTCCCTGCTGTATTTTCACACTATGATTTTCCATGTTGCAGCTGCTAAAAAAAAAAACAAGACAAGCGGTCCCCTAAGCCTTATCATGCATGTTTCTCTCTTGCCAAGCCTCACACAACTTTAGTGAAGGGTTAATACGCACACTACCATGCTTTTTTTTGCCTATGGTGCAGGTAGTTACAGGCCCAAAATCGACATTGTAGAGAAAAAAACACAAATAACTCCAGCACGCAAGATTTTTTCCGGTCAGAGATCTTTTTCAAGCTTCGCACAACAACGGAGGGGAAAGGGTGTGGTGAGGGTGATTAAAGCCACCGATGAGTCCACCAGACAGGCAGTCCTGTGGGCCTGGCAGAGTAACAGAGAATGTGGAGCTCATTGAGGATCTTGGTAGTGTTGTAGGGTGACCTGTGCCAGGCTGACAGTGTGACTAACATGGAGAGGAGAGTACACAGAGAGCCCTTTATCAAGCTAATGGCTCCACGCACACAGCCAGGTTAACTACACAGTCATTGCGCACACGCACACGCATAAACACACACACAAAGCACTCGGAAAGGTGATGGTGAGTGTGGGGTGTTGGGGAGAGGTGGGAAGGGGAAGCGGTGGGGCAGTAATTCGGGTGTGCTGGATATCCCCCCCCCCCGGCCCTTTGACTAATGTGGACAGTGTTTTTGGCAGGAGTACACAGATCAGGTGAGGGGAGGTGGAGAGGGTAGGAGAGGTCAACACACACACACACAGGCTAGTTGTGATGCGGACAGAGCCACACGCCAAGTCATGATGCAGATAAGATAAAAGGCAGACTAACTGTGTGGGGCAATTGGATTTTCAGCAAGTACCTCTGAATGTCAAGCTCAGAATGGAGAGAAGACAACATGCCCTGTAATGACTGATGAGAGACAGAGAGAGAGAGAGAGAGACAGAGACAGAGACAGAGACAGAAAGAGAGTGAGAAAGGAAGGAAGAAGCAGGGAAGGGGAGAGATTGAGGAAAGGCAGACGGTCATCCAACATATCAAGAAACCCAGCAATGTGAACAGAACAGAAAAGGTCACAATCGGAAATGCTCGTGTGTCCAATATGTGTGAGATTATCTCGTTTTTGAGCGAGATGATACCGTACTGTGCAGTATCTGCTCTCCAGCAGATCCAACATAACAACCGCCTAATCCCTTGCTTTAAATAGCTGTATGATTGTTTTGAATAGTCATCACTCTTCTCACCAGCGCCCTCGGTATTATCCAGACTAGCTCTGTGCTGAGTCACCGTATGATATTGTTGAGTTGATAAGACGTGTAACCTTCGGTGTCACCACCACAGGCGGGACCGGTCACCTGACACAGCAGCAGCATCCTTTGTCCATATCTGGTCAAAGGGTAGTGCACTACATAGGGAATAGGGTGTAATTTGGCACGCTGACTGAGCACTGGGAACACCAACTCTATTAGAATACACTTACTCCATCTATATTGAGGGGATAGTTAAGGTCCTTTATATGCATGGCCCAGGATGAGTGTCACGTGGAGGGTCAGGTTCAGTTGACTTGTCATCCGAAACCATGATGCGTGCTCGGTAAGTTGAACCGAATTGTAATTATTTATGAGTGAAATGTCATTATTTATGAGTTCACCCAATTATGTTGAGGTAGATACAGTACCAGGCTGTTACTCTGAAAACCAGGCAGTGTCATACAGTATACAGTACATTTTTACATTTTAAGTCATTTAGCAGACGCTCTTATCCAGAGCGACTTACAAATTGGAAAGTTTATACATATTCATCCTGGTCCCCCCGTGGGGAATGAACCCACAACCCTGGCGTTGCAAGCGCCATGCTCTACCAACTGAGCCACACGGGACCGTGTACATGTGACACGTGGTTGAATACTTACTGAGGCTGAGCAGAATGGAGTCGAGATGCTTGAGCCAATCAAGGCTCTTCAGTGGGATTGTAATTATGTGGGTAAAATGGAAGATAGACCTACCACCTCTCTGGGGATAGTGGTAAGGGAGTTTACACACTTAACACCAAATGATAAGGTGTCCATCGGATGAGCTTAGCAGGTTATTTCCTCCCCTGCACACACACACACACGCACACGGACACACACACCCTCTCTCTGGCAGGTGCTCCATTTGGCACCCCTCTATCACAGAAAAAAGCCACTTCCTGTTCCTGCTGAAACCACTTCCTGTCATGGCTACAGATGTGAAAACCACGGTTTAACCTATGATTACAACCGCCTACCTGCTGTTAGACACATCGACCCGGTCACGGCTGGGAGGATAGACCCAAATTCCACATATAACTCTGTGTGGCTTAGTTAGCTACGACAGTCAAGGGTAACCATAGTGCACTTACTATTTTAACACGGAGTATCATATCATATGTAGATAATTTACTGCACAACAGACATGAAAAGTGTAAACACAAGGCACTGAGAAGTGAGCCAGTGTCATACAGACATAAATACAATTCTCACTTGTAAAGATATGTAGAAGTTACTGTGAAATTAATGAAAAAAATATATATAAGAAAATGATTGAAGTACTTCAATGTTGATGATTTTGTCAAGGGTTCTCAAAGTGGTACTGCAGGGGGTCTGTGGACAGATCTCCCCCAAAAATGTTTTACATTTCAATTTTTTATGAACATTACTAACAACAGATTAAACTAATTTTGGCCGTGGAATAAGTTTTAATAAGTATTTTAATATAATACAATGTAATATTATTCATCTAAAATGTATGTTCTTAACCCTGGGAAACATGGGCCTGGGAGGCTCACAGGGATATTGGTATCCACAGTATCAATTTCAACTCGATACTTTAAAAATGTGTTTACATATTATTTATTTTTTACATAAATGCACTATAATTCAAGTTCTCTCTCTGCCTCATGGAAAAATGTGTAGAATTGCAGATAATTCACTTGAAAACTGAAACATTTTCCTTCCCAGGGCCCGAGAGTTGGTTCGTCCGGCCATGCACTGCCGAAGTCATAGTAAAACTAATTGTATGCTATTTTTTATCTCACTTGAGTTGTTTTCTATCACAAAAGGGGTCCACGGCCCCAAAAAGTTAGAAAATCCATGGATTATGTAGCCCGACTACTCACACTAAATTCTTCCCCTGCTCTGTCTTTCGATAAATACTTTAGTCTGAGACTGCCATCATGGAAGTCATTTGTGGTGACGAGGGGCGATGTACAAAACAAAACCATCAGCGATTGGATCGTCTCTAACCAATCAGACTCTCAAAGCCAATGACACAGTTTCAAACCTCCCCTTTACCCACATGTGTTCTCACTCTGGCCCAAGCCATCAGTTTCTGGACCAATCAGATGGCCCCGAATGTCTTCGCATTCGGCGAAGGGTCGGGAATGTACTCAGATCCAGACTCATTGCGGAAAAGAAGCTAACGTCCATGGGCGTGGCGTAGCGTTTGGCCAGGCAAATGATTATGACCTTTGGGAAGAAATTAATCAAACACATTCAGTCTGAATTTTATTACAATATCAAGGTAATTGAATATAATTACTATATTAGTCCATGAGAACATGTTCTGTTCTCACCTGACTTCAAAGTCTTTACAGAAGAATGAATCACGAGGTATATAAAACAAAAATGCTCGGGCGTGCCTTTGAGTTGCAGTTCCTCCATTGTTCTCGTTTTATTTCCAAAATGGTTTCCCGAGCCAGTGTCCATTGGGCTTTGCCGCACGTAAAGGTGTTTGATGTCTGATGCGTTGTTATACTGAATGACATTGAATACATTCCTTTTTTTAATAAATGTCTTTATTACTCGAGCTCCGTCAAATGTAAGCATCGACTGGTTTAGCTGCTATACATGAGTTTTACTGGCTCTTTCCTGATTTAGCTCAATTTAGATTTTTTATAGTAGCATTTTACTTTGCGTGCGTGTGCGTGTGTGTGTGTGTGTGTGTGTGTGTGTGTGTGTGTGTGTGTGTGTGTGTGTGTGTGTGTGTGTGTGTGTGCGTGTGTGTGTGTGTGTGTGTGGATGGGTTGGGGTGTGTGTGTACTCTGACTCTTTGTTCCAGGAAAGCTGACCTGTATCCAGGACATCCTACTACTATCATTCACAGAACAACGGTCCGACATGCTGCCATTAAAAGGTAAAAGTCAGGTCTGTGTGCGCGTGTGCACAGTGCCAGTGGTGGGTATACTGCATCTACTGCTTTTCAAAAGTGTCAATTCAGGTACATTTTGGTTCATAAAGCCGAAGAACCTTTTCTGCATTTACAAACGATCAGATATTCCACAAAAAAAAACGTATGGACGAAAAGCTAAGATATAACAAATAATTCCATAAGATTGTCTAAACATCTGGCCCTGACACATACAGTAAAGGAAAAATCCACTCAAAAATGACCGTTTGATCGTTTTTTTCCAGCAGTCCACTATTGATACAGTCCCAAAATGTTTTGCATGTCAGCAGTCAAGTTTTCAAGATATTGGACTTTCAAGAAGCTAAGTGTCACCTGCCACATCATCACGATGATGCGTTTTGCTTTAAGATTGTGTGTCTTGGTTTCAGACAGACGAGCAGATGTACGGTACAGTGCCAAGACGTGGTGATTCAATTAAATTATGATAGTTAAAAATAATCACTGCTTCTATCAAAGACTTGCTGTGGCAGCCAATTCATGAAGAATATAGTCATGCCTGCCAGGGGGCTGGACTGATTTCTGCGAAACAGAAGCAACTTCACAAGTAACGTTTTCTAGTATTTGTTTAAGACAGCTTAAAGCATCAGCTGGTGTAGAGAATGACAGAAATAGGATCTATGGCAATGTCCAAAATCTGGCTTGCCTACTACTGACTTAAACTGCATACCGTGTACTAATTGTACTACATACTATTTAGAACGTACTGTTTAGTAAAAAAAAAAATGCAGTAAGCAACAAATACCAGCATACTAGGCTGGGAATTACTGAGAATTTGTCATCTATTGGGCAATTGCGTTGATTTCCGCCATTGGTTCCATTGGGTACAGCATATCCCCTCAGCTGATTATCAGCTGTTGTCAAACACCAAGTCTCGACTCTCTTTCTCAATAGTGTACAGCGAATTCTACTGGATGAAAAGTCTAAATTAGTACAACACCCTGGCATTTAAAGCATATTACGTTTTAGAAATGTCACATACTGTAAAACATGATTTTTTCCCCCGCATAACCAAAATGTCCAGGAATTATACTCTATTCGTTATTTATGAGTTGAATTAGAAACAAAGACATGACTAGTTGATATCTAGGTCTATTTTGGTGTATCACCCTCACGCACACACACACACACTTTTGCTTACCAAACTTCTCCTCTTTCAGACATTAAAGAGTGTGTAAAAGCTCATCAAGTTTAGGCCCCACACTGGTGATGTCAGCAAGCCTTTTCGCTTAAAGCAGAAATCCACTGGTTGTGGGCAGTCCCTATGTCACCCCTCCTCTTGTGTTTTAGTTTTCACTTTGAACGAAAACAAGGAGGTTGGTCGTACGCTGCTCTGGGCTTGCATTCTGGGCAAGGTGTGCCTTTGCACTAAATCCCGCCCACTCAATTTACGTTGGTTCGAGAGAGAGGAAGTGGAAATTAACTTTCTACAGCCGCTAAAGATAAACACAGCAGACGTAGCCGTCAAGCCACGAAGCTAACAGGCTAACTTGGTTATAAAGGCAACCCAACAATGCCAACACTGATCTGAACAGGAGAACTTTGGCCATTTCTTTGTCCCTCTTCAGAAAAATTACAGTGACATTAAATAATTAAAGATTGCTTGCGTACCTGAGCTGTTTACTTTCTGAAACAGAAGTCTCACAGGGCGGCGGGCGAGTGATAACAGCAACACAGAAGCCAGGTACCGAGAGGCGAATGCAGCAAGTTACAGATGTAGGATCCTAATTTGATCACTCTTTCGTTGCTAAGAATTTTCTTGCACAGCAGAAAATGCAAACTTGTAGTGTATTTGAGCTTTAAAAAGGCTTCTAAAGTTTGTCATTTCCACTTTGAAATTTCAGACTTGATTTGCCCTAACGAAAAATGTATCAACCTCTTCAAAAATGTCCATTAATTATAATTTCCTTTTGCTGCAGGATTATTTTTCTGCTGTAGCAAACTGGCTCAAATTAAGATCCTACATCTGTAGCTTGAACCTTGTACAACCTGAAGAGACACAGTCCTTTAACTATACATCTATGTGTTAACCCTGTCCAATCTGAGCCACTCTGTTATCTGTACTGTTATCTGTACGTCTACATGGTCCATGCAGCTACAACAGGGCAGACGTTCAGCTAGACATGGTAAACCCAACAGGTTTTGCTGAATACGTGACCTGACCAGGAAGAATGCAAGACCTGTTAGACACCGTATGGTTCACAACCAAACACACCATGGCACGACTCACTACTCTAAAGACAGTGGTTTGAGTTCCCAGATCATCTCAGAGATGGCTCCATTTGGGCACAGTGCAGCTCAGTTTGCGTACCAAACGCCACTTCCTATATAGTGCAATACTTTTGGCCAGAGCACCATGGCGAATAGGGTGCCATTTGGGACGTTGACCCAGTGTTAATAACATTATACACCAGAATCCCCTTGTTATCCCTTTCCATTCATTACGGCTGTGTCCGCCTCCCTACTACATTCCACCTTTAATCCCACTACATCCAAATCCTCAGATGACCTCCTCTAGACAGAGTGCCTGCCTGGCCTGGACAGGGCTGGCTAATTGGTTCGTTAAAAGGGGCCGAACTTCACAGTATCAACAATCAAAGCCAATCACGCGTTCTATAGAGAAAGGCTGCTGCGTGGTGTTTAGGCGGCTTGCACTGTGGCTGCACATGACAGCATGTCAAATTCCTCGGCTACTATTCCTTTTTTGTAGTCTAAACAGACAGAGCAGATGGAATATAAAATTCCTAACCCTTACATGTCTGTCAGTAAATACGTCCAACAGGGTACAGCACATACAGTAGTTGCATTCAGGGGTTGAGTAGCTACTTTGTTTACTATGCATGTCCCTCTATCCTTCTGCAGTCATAAGATCTAGAGTCCAGAGATAGTGGCTACATTCACAATGGGTTAGCTGTGTGAACGTCTCTCCAATCAGAGATGGTGGCTACATTCACAATGGGTTAGCTGTGTGAACATCCCTCCAATCAGAGGTAAGACTGTGTCCCAAATGGTACCCTATTCCCTATAAGTGGGCCCTGGTCAAAAGTAGTGGACTTTGCATGGGACAGGGTGCCATGTGAGACCCACTCTTAGTCCATATGAGACCACATGACAATAACAGGTCCGTTGACCTTCCCAGATCTGTGTTGATCTCTTTCGGCAACTTTGACATTTGAACGACTGATTTGGCCCAGCCATTCGACTACATTCACTCCGGCGGACCTAAAACAGACACACACATCGACCTCTGTGTGCCTGCACTGAGAGAGCCTATAAAAAAAAAACATATTAGCCTGAGCAAACAAACATAGTAGGATTTGGAGACAACGCACTCCTACGAGAGATGCTTATGGAGAGTTAGACATGTACAGAATGTTGACATTCTGAAAGTTTACATGCCCTATGTGTCGATCCATCCACTGTCCCTCATAGGTTACCATTCAAGCAGTCAACTTACGACAAATACTGAATCCCTACTATCTCAATCTATTGCATTAGAGGCATACGTGCCCAAACACCATAGCTACAATCCTGATTATATACATGAGAGTTTAAATGTAACTCCCAGTTAGAAGACATTTAATAGAATTATATAGAATCGATGATATTTACAGTAATTAACAGCACAGTGAATATCACCCTCATTCAGAGCTTTCCAAATCCTAGTCTAGTGGGAACTCCCCTGGTCTGGTCTGAACACACACACACACACACACACACACACACACACACACACACACACACACACACACACACACACACACACACACACACACACACACACACTTCCTGCTCTGTTATTCTAGACCCACTGTTCTGTTCTGCTCTATTCCCATCTAGATGGATGGTGGTGACTACCCCTCAGCAGCCAAGTCAACCCAGGACAAACTCACATGAAAGTCCTATCACCACCACGGTGTCAGGGGAGAGCAGCCAAGGGAAGTGTATGTGGAGAGCCAGGACATACAGTGGATCACACACACACACACAAGGGTGTGCACTAGAGGTCGACCGATTATGATTTTTCAACGCCGATACCGATTATTGGAGGACCAAAAAAGCCGATACCGATTAATCGGACGATTTTTTAAAACATTTATTTGTAATTATGACAATTACAACAATACTGAATGAATCATCAATAAAATAAATTTAGCCTCAAATAAAGAATGAAACATGTTAAATTTGGTTTAAATAATGCAAAAACAAAGTGTTGGAGAAGAAAGTAAAAGTGCAATATGTGCCATGTAAGAAAGCTAACGTTTAAGTTCCTTGCTCAGAAGATGAGAACATATGAAAGCTGGTGGTTCCTTTTAACATGAGTCTTCAATATTCCCAGGTAAGAAGTTTTAGGTTGTAGTTATTATAGGAATTATAGGACTATTTCTCTCTATACGATTTATATTTCATATACCTTTGACTATTGGATGTTCTTATAGGCACTTTAGTATTGCCAGTGTAACAGTATAGCTTCCATCCCTCTCCTCGCAACTACCTGGGCTCGAACCAGGAACACATCGACAACAGCCACCCTCGAAGCAGCGTTACCCATGCAGAGCAAGGTGAACAACTAATCCAAGTCTCAGAGCGAGTGACGTTTGAAATGCTATTAGCGTGCACCCCGCTAACTAGCTAGCCATCTCACATCGGTTACACCAGCCTAATCTCGGGAGTTGATAGGCTTGAAGTCATAAACTGCGCAATGCTTGAAGCATTGCGAAGAGCTGCTGGCAAAACGCACGAAAGTGCTGTTTGAATGAATGCTTACGAGCCTGCTGGTGCCTACCATCGCTCAGTCAGACTGCTCTATCAAATCATAGACTTAATTATAACATAATAACACACAGAAATACGAGCCTTAGGTCATTAATATGGTCGAATCCGGAAACTATCATCTCGAAAACAAAACATTATTKTTTRAGTGAAATACGGAACCSTTCCYTATTTTATCMAACGGGTGGCATCCATAAGTCTAAATATTCCTGTTACATTGCACAACCTTCAATGTTATGTCATAATTACGTAAAATTCTGGCAAATTAGTTCGCAATGAGCCAGGCGGCCAAAACTGTTGCATATACCCTGACTCTGCGTGCAATGAACGCAAGAGAAGTGACACAATTTCACCTGGTTAATATTGCCTGCTAACCTGGATTTATTTTAGCTAAATATGCAGGTTTAAAAATATATACTTCTGTGTATCGATTTTAATAAAGGCATTGATGTTTATGGTTAGGTACACGTTGGAGCAACGACAGTCCTATTTTGCGAATGCGCACCGCATCGATTATATGCAACGCAGGACACGCTAGATAAACTAGTAATATCATCAACCATGTGTAGTTAACTAGTGATTATGATTGATTGATTGTTTTTATAAGATAAGTTTAATGCTAGCTAGCAACTTACCTTGGCTTCTTACTGCATTCACGTAACAGGCAGGCTCCTCGTGTGGCAGGTGGTTAGAGCGTTGGACTAGTTAACCGTAAGGTTGCAAGATTGAATCCCTGAGCTGACAAGGTAAAAATCTGTCGTTCTGCCCCTGAACAAGGCAGTTAACCCACCGTTCCTAGGCCGTCATTGAAAATAAGAATGTGTTCTTAACTGACTTGCCTAGTTAAATAAAGGTGTAAAAAAATTAAATAATAATCGGCGTCCAAAATTACCGATTTCCGATTGTTATGAAAACTTGAAATCGGCCCTAATTAATCGGCCATTCCGATTAATCGGTCGACCTCTAGTGTGCACGCATGCATGCAAATGCATGCACACACACACAAACCCTACTCAAAATCAACACACATCTGTAAAAACGTCTGACTTATGCAACAAAGAAAGATATATCTTCGTGCACTGAGAAGAGATCTATCTCTGAGCAGTAATCGATTTACAAGTTTGGCAGGGTGTTTCAGCTAAAATGAATAGCCCCGAAAAGTTCCCTTTGATCTTTATAGCCTCCCATCTCATAGAAACAGGTCTTGAGGGAAGCAAGAAGACAGAAAGATGTCATCGGTCTCCAGAACAGATAAGACCTCAGCCTGGTCGGCCTGGCTAACCCTCAGGGTCCCTGTCACTGGTAATACTGACAACTTAATCAGTCTCTCTCAGAAACAGACTTGTCATGGAGCAGTTCCAGCAAACGACAGATGGTCCATCTTTAGCCCAGTGGGCCGGTATAAAATTGGTGTTTTGCACATAATGATCATTATTTGGCCAATAATCATGGCCTTGAGGGGGAAAAAACGGGCCGGTGTTTGGAAAATCCCAGGCCGAATTCTGGTTCCAGTCCCCCCCTGGTCACTCCTCAGGCAGGATGAGACAGAGACCCTAACCACAACTACGGTATATACCGAATACTGGGGTATCTGGAAATAGCCAACGGATGGTTTTTCAATACTGCCAAGACCGTTGAAACTATTTAATGAATTTTCAATACATTTGTATATTTGTAGCTTCTTTGTAAATAAATACCTGCAAAGTCGACTTGCAATATGTTAAAGCAGATCGCGCTCTTCATTTCAACTGTCACATTATTTTACATTATGAAGCTTACCATAGTTCCCCAGCCAGTCACGTATTTGTTTGTAAATTGCACAACACGGGAGAAAGCGGGAGCAGGTGAGTCCAGATTTGAATTGACAGGGGTCGCGTTTAATTTTGAAAATTAGTTTTTTTTGTTTCAATAGAGTGACCAGGGACGTGCAACTATAGTTTTCCTTCACAGAAAATACGTTAGTGCACCACATTTGGCAGAAAATAGATGCATTTTCATCAGATGACAACAGAAGTACAATGCTATTTGGCGGGCAGCCAAACAAGCAAATAAGCTTACAAAGAAAAATCAAGGTATTTTTTGCGTCTTGCTTAAAGTTGATCTTGCATTTTACAGGAGAAAAGTAGGCTGGCTACACTGAGAAAAGTAGCTACACGTCAGTCAGAGCGCTGTCTGCTTATACAATGCCCGTTCGTGAATTCTCATTAGAGTGGAGAAGTGCAACTGAAGCACAAAATTAGTCTGATGCCGAGCAGAAAATACAATAAGAAGCATTTTAGATCTGCGTTTTGTTTTTTTTCCTGTGTGAAAAATGAATAATTCTGCATAAATGCGACCCCTAAGTTTAATTTGGTAGTTATGGCTGAATGACGGGGCATCATATTGTGTTAGCTTTCTGCCATGTTTGAGAAGTCAAAGCCCTTTGGATGAGTTATCGGTACAGCTGCCACTGCTTTCTTTTGATTTCCTTGCGTTTTTTTCTCCTCTCCGTTCTCGGCCTGTCTGCTCTTCCCCAATCTTCTCCGAGCAGAGCAGGTAGGCCCGTTGCCCTAGCGACTCCAGACTCCACGCAGACACAGCTTGTACACATGCTGCTCCAGAGCCAGTACTGTTCTTCCTTCAGACAAGCATTCGTCAAAACTTTGTTCATTTGCACTTCTCTCGTTCACATTCGCTTGTAAATGTCCAAACTCACCAAAAATGACATACAGTACCTCCTACATATATATGTATAACTTTATGAGCTGGATTGCCCGTCTTTGCAATTTGTTTATTTTCGTTTGTGCTCATTAGCATATTTAGCTAGCAGCCTCCACGGAAATGTGCTATTACTTGTGCTAATTTTGTTAGCATTCTGGTAATAGAAGCCCAATGGGTTTTTTGCATTTTTTTTGGTGCCCCCTTATGTACTAAACCGGTAATAGCATAAATCCTGGGATGAGAGAAGGACGGTATGAGGATATGAAAATCTGGACACAGCCCAACCCTAATTCACCATAGTTTTACTACTAAATTGCTAGCATTTACCTAAATAGCAAGTTCATTTCCATTATGTTGCACAGTATTTAAGTTACACGAGAACAGAAATGTCTGAAAGGCTGGAGAAAGGTTCATAATAATACGAGGTTGTTAGTCTGGGGATACGGTGCACGCTGCAGGGTCATTTAACTGGTACTGTTATTTACTGCTGCTTGTAACTGTCGTGCAACTTGGGGGTTATGCAAGCCAGAGTTTTACAGGTTCTTTGCAGATAATTTACTCATTACTGTACTTTCCATGCACCCACACAGACACTTGCATGCACACACACACACCAACTATTTGCTGACAGAGCTCTGGCATCACGTCCTGTCCAGACTTGCTCCTTAATGTCATAACATTAGCACAACATGATCCCTTCTGACGTTTCCGGCTTTCCCGTAATAACTGCTCTGCTAGTTTTCATTGGGGACCCACACCCGCACGCACACACACACACACACACACTCTCTCAATCCTGTCATCCTCAACTGAACTTCTCCAGTCTCCAGAAAGTGTGTCCTGGCCAGTGTAACCATAAGCCTCTCTGGGTTCACTGATGAATCTGAAGATGGGAATATGGCTTGGAGCCTGAAGTCAGAAGTTCTCAGAACAAAGAAAGCCTTATCAAGCACACGCCCACAGCGCTGCTTGTTCTTTCAGGTCAAACACACACACACATGTGCAGGCACACATGCAGGTACACACACACAGACAGACACACGCACAAATCATATGCGGGCACATAAGCACACACACCAGGGTTGTGGGTTTGTTGCATGGACAACGTAATCCAATATGTATCAACTGTAATTTCCATATTACTGTATCTTTAGGCCTATACATTAAAATACAGCAGAGTGAAGACAGGGGAAAAGGTGATGAGAAATGTGAGATATTAGCTTGGTTACCTAGCTAAGCAATATCTGATTAAATACACATTTGTTGGCCGTGCCTAATATGAACAGTCGTCTTCGCATCACACTTCCCACATTCGCTCACAATTAATTTATCACCAGGAATGCGTCTCAAATGGCGCCCTTTTCCCTATGTAGTGCACTACTTTTGACCAGAGGGTGCCATTTGAGACAGAACCTAGTTGTAGTTTCTTCAGAGTGAAGAAACATTGCAGGGGCCTGATCCCCATTATGAAGGTGTTATATTATGTTTCCGTGGTTGCCATGGCGCAGTGAGGATGCCTAGGCAGAGGGCTCTGTAAATATTGTACATATTTTTGCGATTTGTAAGTGTTCAAAAAATATATATCTGGTGTTTTTGAGCAACGGATTTGCAGATTGACTGACAGGTCAAATCTTTTTGGCTTGGCTATACTAGCTGGATAACGTTTAGAAAAAAGGCATCTGGACACAATACCAGCTTTTTCTTTCACCTGGCTGCCAGTTCCTGATCTTTTGAGAACATCATTTGAGGAGTCGCCTGAAGCTCGAGAGTAAGGGGAGATACAGCCGTACCGAGGCAGAGGTCTCATATTGAGGACGACTGGCTACTATTCTGAACTTTGTCAGGTGAGCTTTTTGGCGCCCAGAGTTGCTGAGGCATCACCCAAGTGGGTGTTACACCGAGTGGAAGAGGAGAAATCCAGTGGCTATACGACTTGCCCTCTACAAGATCATCAGCAGACCGCATCACCATCATCTACCATCCTCTGACCAGCTCCCTCCGCTTAAGCCATGAAACAGCCAGGAAAATAACCTCTCACTCAATATCGACAAAACAACAGAAGCTGATCGTGGGCTTCAGGAAACAGCAGAGGGAGCGGGCCCCTATCCACATCGACGGGACCGCAGTGGAGCAGGTGGAAAGCTTCAAGTTCCTTGGCGTACACATCACTGATGATCTGAAATGATCCACCAACACAGACAGTGTGGTGAAGAAGGCGCAACAGCGCCTCTTCAACCTCAGGAGGCTGAAGAAATTAGGCTTGTCACCTAAAACACTCAAACTTTTACAGATGCACAATCGAGAGCATCCTGTCGGGCTGTATCACCGCCTGGTATGGAAACTGCACCGCCCTCAACCGCAAGGCACTCCAGAGGGTAGTGCAGTCTGCACAACGCATCACCGGGGGCAAACTACCTGCCCTCCATGACACCTACAGCACCCGATGTCACAGGAAGGCCAAAAAGATCAACAACCACCCGAGCCACTGCCTGTTCACCTCGCTATCATGCAGAAGGCGAGGTCAGTACAGGTGCATCAAAGCTGGGACCGAGAGACTGAAAAACAGCTTCTATCTCAAGGCCATCAGACTGTTAAACAGCCATCACTAGGCAGCTTCCACCCGGTTACGTAACTCTGCACCTTACAGGCTGCTGCCCCATATACATAGACTTGAAATCACTGACCACTTTAATAATCAAACACTAGTCATTTTAATAATGTTTACATATTTTTGCTTTACTCGTCTCATATGTATATTCTGTATTCTATTCTACTGTATTTTAGTCTATGCCACTCCGACATTGCTCATCCTAATATTTATTATTTGACTTTTAGGTTGTGTGTATTGTTGTGAATTGTTAGATATTACTGCACTGTTAGAAACACAAGCATTTCGCTACACCCGCAATAAGATCTGCTACATTTGTATGTGATAAATAAAATTTGATTTGAACAGACCCAAACCATCTTAAGAGGATGTAGCATTCAAAGACTTGTCATGATAACCTGTCATGATACTGTATTTTGCTTCGTTTTTGCTCTTGAAGCACCTTGAGATTCTATGATAAGTGCTATAGAAGTTTAATAAATTATTATTATTATTATGTGTCTAATTAATGCTCACTGGGAACCACTCATACCCCTCTACTCTAACCACACCAAATGATCCTCCATCTCCCAGAGGAGAGGTAAAGGGAGGGGTGGGCGGGCAAAAGCGTACGAACAAACACACACAGCAGCACGAACACACACATTCACAGAAACACACTCTTAGTCACACAATGGACATCTCATTAGGTCTCACATTACTTAACCAAATCTATCTTATTGTTTTTATTTCCTGTAATCCCAGTGCGCACACACACACACACACACATACCTCCAGCTCTCTCGCTCACACACACACCTGCTGAGAGAGAACCTGTTATCAACAGACAGTCCTTCTCCAGTGACATCTGATACTGATTCTGGTACTCAGCCAGCATCCAAAACATGATTTATTCCATATGAGAATGGGAAACAAATATGAACTCAAACACAGTGTAAACAAATAACCGTGTTGCTAGAGAGGCTTAGGGAAAACTTCTTTCCCTGCAGTGAGGTGCATCGACCGGTTTCACAAGCCATGATTCCAAGGCAACTCTGTACACACCTTTATACAGTATATCAGGGATAGTCAACAGGCGGCAAGCAGGCCAGATCTGGCCCATTTATCAATTTAGGCTGTCCCTTTGATCAATTCTGAATATAAATTAAAAATCTGCAAACACAATCCCCACAAAATAAGACGTTTAGTGGCAAAATGTATGATGTATCCTAAGACGTACAATCATACGGTGAGAACTATACAGTTGGCATTAAATCCACTGAGATTTATACTTTTAAATGCACACACAATAGGATCTAGGGCAACTGTTAGGAGAAGCACAGCCATCCTGTCTCTCTGTGACTTCTAAGACATCTCAAATCATGTCACATCACAACCACTGTCAAATCCAATACAGGTTTACAGTATATCATCAATGTCATCCATAAACCATTTTAAAACTAACGTCCATGAAAATACCTTCAAGTTTCCAGGAGATTGTCAGTGGTGAAATCATCCTGCATGCCTTCTCTCTCCTGACTGGGTGTACTTTGAAGTTAGTCAGCCACGCACCTTTGGCCCAAGGTGGAGTCCAGATGTTGGGCGTGGTGCATGCAAGGGCATGCAGGGAGACGGTGGAGGTAGGGGAATGCCCCCCCCCCCCAAAAAAAAAGTAGTGCACTATATAGGGAATAGGGTGCCGGTTAAATATTGAATCCATAGCGGTGAAACTGCCACGTCCGTTTGCGATATTACAAACAAACAAAGACGTTACTTCAAAAAACAAACACAGTTTTTCCCCCTCAAACATCATTGCACACGTGCGATAGAACAGCAGAGTATGTACAACCCTTTTTTTTTACCACGATGCTGGATGGTCATTTCCTCAAAATAAAAACAATAACAAATCCGCCTGGGGTGGTGAGTGGTGCTGTTCTGCCCGTCACGGATTTCAGTCATGAACAGTCAAAATCATGAAATTGGATGATATTTGGATGAAACCAGATCAAAGTATGATGACTAAAGTATGAAAAAGGACTGTTGCTTCTACATTGATAAAGTTTGATCATAAAGTTATTGGTCCCATTTCCATGTCAAACACTTGGATTCAGGAGGCGGGATTATTAAGGGTGCCAAAATTTGACTGTAGGGTGTCAGCAAATATAATTAAAAGTTTACACAATTCATCTATGGCAGTGGTTCCCAAACTTTTTATAGTCCCGTACCCCTTTAAACATATAGTCCCGTACCCCTTTAAACATTCTGCTGCGTACCCCCCCTAGCACCAGGGTATGCACACTCTCAAATAATGTTTTTTGCCATCACTGTAAGCCTGCCACACACCATACGATACATTTATTAAACATAAGAATGAGTGTGAGTTTGTCACAACCCGGCTCGTGGGAAGTGACAAAGAGCTCTTATATGACCAGGGCACAAATAATAATCAATCATTTTGCTCTTTATTTAGCCATCTTTACTTAGCCATCTTACATATAAAACCTTATTTGTTCATCAGAAATTGTGAATAACTCACCACAGGTTAATGAGAAGGGTGTGCTTGAAAGGATGCACATAACTCTGCAATGTGGGGTTGTATTGGAGAGAGTCTCAGTCTTTTCCCACACACAGTCTGTGCCTGTATTTAGTTTTCATGCTAGTGAGGGCAGACAATCAGCAGTTGGGTCATCCAAACAACCCAGCATTTTGAAGAATGTACGCCACTGCAAACAGAGCTGTTGTGTCTCATTCTGTAGAATCCTGCTACACATGAAGATTAGCTGAACCAGTCTGATTTAGGGACCGTTTGAAATTCACTGTGGTGGGGGTTGTTCAAACTAGGTGAGGGTTGTCTAACTTAATTTTTTTTGATTTGGATAGAGTTGTGTGTTGTTTTATTGGGCACAGGGGAGGGTAGTGCATTTTTCTCTGGTTTACATTTGCTCTTCTGCAGGTTTTACTATATAATTTCTTCCATACTAGCCAAATCTCCTAATCTGCTTGCATGCGCCTCCCCTACTGTATATCAAGGTGCTTTGGTACTTCCCTTATGCACTACGCTTTTCCGCATGCTAACTAACCAGTCTAACTGTCTATCGTGCCCTCTATCCACAATTCACAGTGACAATAGTGTAAGGTGGATAGGTTCTCCATATCTGCAATAGGCTACCTAGCATCATATCACACACAAACCGATTTTCAATATAAGCAGAGAGGCCAGGTCCCTCATTGCGCATCAAACAGTGAAGACATGAGACACGCAGCTCAAAAAGTTCCCCTATTGATCTTGTTTAGGGACAATACAAATGACCCTACGTAGACTAGCCTACAACACCACAATGCAATGAATAATTGCATTATTGTCTTCAAGTGAGTAGAAAATTCTACTCTAGGCTGTAAACTGCAGTGAAAAAGAAAAAAACATTTGAATACCGGCGCAAAAGCCCTATGATTTGAATATTTCATTGCATTTGGATCAGTTGTGGGTCTACTCTCGACAGTTTATACACAGCAAGATCGTCAGTGTTCATGTCCTGGTGTAAGCAGGCTGTATCACAACCGGCCGCGATTGGGAGTCCCATAGGGTGGCGCACAATTGGCCCAGCGTTGTCCGGGTTTGGCCGGTATAGGCCGTCATTGTAAATAAGAATTTCTTCTTAACTGACTTGCCTAGTTAAATAAAAAATGTATTGCATACTGTATATTTTATAGAATTATAAATTTAGCATCAACATTTTAAAAAAAATAATTGATTTCTACCTGAGCATTGTCTGCAGCCAACTCTGATCGTAGTGTAATAAACAAGGCAGGGAAAGTTAGCTCATCTGTGGTGGTCGGCGAACACTTAACCTTCTGGCCCGTAGCCCTGCGTGACTGAGCCACAAAAGCATGCTGAAGTGACAAAGTCGATATCCACGTTTATAAACAGAGGGTCGCTACAGTTATTGTTATTTGTGGTCGTAAACATGAATTCATTGTATGAGGAGGGAGGGTGTGCAATTTATTTTACAGTACAAGGGGAAGGTCTTGTGAAAAGATTTTTAACGTTTGGGAGGCGGGTGCATTTTCAATCAATCAATCAATTTTATTTTATATAGCCCTTCGTACATCAGCTAATATCTCGAAGTGCTGTACAGACACCCAGCCTAAAACCCCAAACAGCTAGTAATGCAGGTGTAGAAGCACGGTGGCTAGGAAAAACTCCCTAGAAAGGCCAAAACCTAGGAAGAAACCTAGAGAGGAACCAGGCTATGAGGGGTGGCCAGTCCTCTTCTGGCTGTGCCGGGTGGAGATTATAACAGAACTATGCCAAGATGTTCAAAAATGTTCATAAGTGACAAGCATGGTCAAATAATAATCATGAATAATTTTCAGTTGGCTTTTCATAGCCGATCGACATTTTCTTTGCATGTCTGTTGTTGTCTGTCTGGGGGTGTTATCAGGTCTGATCAGGTCTGGTTTTGTCAAAGAGGCTTAACCCCCAGCCCTCGTCGTGTCCCCCCTGTCCCTCAGGATTAAGCCCCGGCGCCAATCTATGGGTCACTTGTCCCCTCATTCGTGGGGTCGCACACCAACAACCTCCAACCCCAGCCCCCCACTTTAACCCCTCTACCCCCTAGGCTGGCAGGTCAACTCATACCTGTCGTTAACCCCCCAAGCCCCTCGGACATCGTTTGTTTCAGTCAGAAGAGCCTTTCGGATCTGAAAGTGGCACTTGTGGAGGAGTGGCTGGCGGAGCTGAGCAGAGACCACTAAGGCCTCAGCTCCCGCCTCCTGTTCTGACAGCCGTCAAAACTGCTGAGAGGGGCTGATTAAAAACAGATGTCTGGACGGATGCCTGCTACACTGATGTGATTGTGTGAATCCAGACACACAGGAATAAGAGCCATGACAAAGTGGCACTTTACGAAAATACCTCAGTATCTCGGTTGGACGGTTTGGAGGAATGTATTACCTTGTCTCATTTGAAACACAAGCTTTGAAACCTAGGGAGGAAGTCAAAATATACATCCAATATGGTTCCTTTTAAACAGTCCATCGACATATTCATCTATGTTTACTTAACGTCTTCTAATAATAATTTCAGTATCACAATGCACATAGCAGAACGGCATAGTAGACTTGCAATCGCGTAAGACTTCTTGAAGTGGCCTAGATTCCAAACCATTACACCACCTCATGTTATTTAACATATAGTACAGAACTATAGTAATATAGTACTATCAACTCTGACAATAAGAATTAATAAATCAAATGAATCACACTGGAACTTCTTTCCTGCATGTGTTCTGAGACATCATTTCTCGCTCTTTCCGTCTTTCAGTGGATGATCTCAAATTCCAGCCAGAGAGGGAGAGTTGCTTCTCCCTGTGCCACTGTTATCTAGCTGACCTTGGTGTTAAGGAATAACAGTGTAGCTGGGCCACTGTCCTGGGGAGAGAGGTATGCAAGGGATCGGACAAATGTTGCAAACATTGAATAAATTCTCAGACGGAAGGGAGAAGATATACAGTTGAAGCCGGAAGTTTACATACACCTTAGCCAAATACATTTAAACTCAGTTTCCCTGTCTTAGGTCAGTTAGGATCACCACTTTATTTTAAGAATGTGAAATGTCAGAATAATAGTAGAGATAATTATTTATTTCAGCTTTTATTTCTTTCATCACATTCCCAGTGGGTCAGAAGTTTACGTAAACTCAATTAGTATTTGGTAGCATTGCCTTTAAATTGTTTAACTTGGGTCAAATGTTTCAGGTAGCCTTCCACAAGCTTCTCACAATAAGTTGGGTGAATTTTGGCCCATTCCTCCTGACAGAGCTGGTGTAACTGAGTCAGGTTTGTAGGCCTCCTTGCTCGGAACACACGCTTTTTCAGCTCTGCCCACAAATTTTCTATAGGATTGAGGTCAGGACTTTGTGATGGCCACTCCGATACCTTGACTTTGTTGTCCTTAAGCCATTTTGCCACAACTTTGGAAGTATGCTTGGGGTCATTATCCATTTGGAAGGCCCATTTGCGACCAAGCTTTAACTTCCTGACTGATGTCTTGAGATGTTGCTTCAATATATTCACATAATTTTCCTCCTCATGATGCCATCTGTTTTGTGAAGTGCCCCAGTCCCTGCTGCAGCAAAGCACCCCCACAACATGGTGTTCTTCGGCCTGCAAGCATCCCCCTTTTCCTCCAAACATAACGATGGTCATTATGGCCATTAGTGCTATTTTTGTTTCATCAGACCAGAGGACATTTCTCAAAAAAGTACGATCTTTGTCCCCATGTGCAGTTGCAAACCGTAGTCTGGCTTGTTTATGACTGTTTTGGAGCAGTGGCTTCTTCCTTGCTGAGCGGCCTTTCAGGTTATGTTGATAAAGGACTCGTTTTACTGTGGATATAGATACTTGGCTGATTTCTTTTGATTTTCCCATGATGTCAAGAAAAAAAGGCACTGAGTTTGAAGGTAGGCCTTGAAGTACATCCACAGGTCCAATTGACTCAAATGATACCAATTAGCCTATCAGAAGCTATGACATCATTTTCTGGAATTTTCCAAGCTGTTTAAAGGCACAGTCAACTTAGTGTATGTAAACTTCTGACCCACTGAAATTGTGATACAGTGAATTATAAGTGAAATAATCTGTCTGTAAACAATTGTTTGAAAAATTACTTGTGTCATGCACAAAGTAGATGTCCTAACCAACTTGCCAGAACTATTGTTTGTTAACAAGAAACTTGTGGCGTGGTTGTTAAACGAGTTTTAAAGACTCCACCCTAAGTGTATGTAAACTTCCGACTTCAACTGTACTTGATCTGCTGATATGAGTCACTCAATGAGTTTTATGGATTGTGATTCTGAACGTGACAGCTGATAAACCATGGCTACGGGCTGTATCCAGGAACTCCACGTTGTGTCGTGCTTGAGAACAGCCCTTAGCCGTGGTATATTGGCCATATACCACACCCCCTCGTGCCATATTGCTCAAATAGCACCTGCTCTTTCCATGACATACACTGACCAGGTGAATCCAGGTGAAAGCTATAATCCTTTATTGATGTCACTTGTTAAATCCACTTCAATCAGTGTAGATGAAGGGGAGGAGACCGGTTAAAGAAGGATTTTTAAGAGATAATTGAGACATGGATTTTCTAGGTGTGTCATTCTGGGGGTGAGTGGGCAAGGCAACATTTTGAAGTGCCTTTGAACGGGGTATAGTAGTAGGTGCCAGGCACACCGGTTTGTGTCATAACTGCAACTCAGCTGGGTGTTTCACGCTCAACAGTTTCCCATGTTTCAAGAATGGTCCACCACCCAAAGGACATCCAGCGACACAACTGTTGGAAGCATTGGAGTCAGTGTGGGCCAGCATCCCCGTGGAACGCTTTCGACATCTTCCATCTTCCATCTTCCACGCCCCGTCGAATTGAGGCTGTTCTGAAGGCAGAAGGGGGGTGCAACTCAATATTAGTAAGGTGTTCCTAATGTTTGGTACCCAGTGTATACCAGAGTTGACATGGGTTTGAATCCAACCCATGCCCTTCAGACTCGCTCTTCTAACTTTCCAGTCTTCTCTTCACTGTTTTTTTTTTTTTTTTTTTTTTTTTAAATGTACAGCTCAATGAACTGCTTTATGGTGTGTAATTCTCAATATATGTATTTTCTTCAGCATTTCCCTTTGTCAAATACTTTTGTATTATATTATGGTAATGACATGTCATTGGCTACTCCAGTAGGCCTAGACGTTGATTACCAAGAGGCTGTCCACAGTGTTCATTTTGCCACTAAAAACACAATCCGTAAGGAATAGAGAGGCTTACTTCCCAATTAGTTCACCATGCAACTGTGTCCAAGTCATTTTGTGTCCACCCTGTAATGTGTCCCCCCGCAACTGCGCCTAAAGCGTTATTCCGAGTCGACGGACGTGGAGACGCGATAGTCCGGCGGCCCATGGTAACATAGCTACAAGGCTCTGAGAACACCGTCCGCACCTCCCCCAAATTCCCAGCCAACGTCTTCCGCGTCTTCTATTCACTTGAATGGGGTGAAGGTTGGAGAAATTGCTTGAGCTGCGCTGAGAATTCGAAAGGTACGAAAGCCAACGGTCCAATATTCTAGAACACTGCTGTGCGTACGCATACACGTTTTGGACTTTGATAGACCCTTAAAAGTCATTTTGTGTCCACCCTGCAATTGTGTCTACCCTGCAACTGTCTGCAAGTAATTTTGTGTCCACTCTGCAACTGTGTTCACCCTGCAACTGCCTGAACCATCCAATGTATCAGGCAGAGTAAAGTGGCCTGGCCTGGCTGTACACATAGCTGCAGATAGCTGTCCTAACATGGCGGCTGTAATCCCTCACACTGAGGACCAGGCAAGCCATGGCACAGCTCAGCTCCCTCATGGAAGGTGTGTGTGTGTGTGTCCATGTGTGTGTGTGTGCATGCGAGTGTGTGGGAGGGGAGAGGAGAGGAGGTTTGATCAATCAAGCGCTCCAGTGCGTGCTCATCCAATACCCAGCAGAGAGGACGGGGCCATGGGCAGCTATCTCATCTCCCTTGGGTGATCCAGGTCTTTACAGGCATGATGAGTAGAGGAGGAAATGAAACGTCTCTGGTTTTGTTACGGGTTGAGGGATCAGGGAGTGAGAGAAAGAGACTTGGGAGGTAGAAATTGTAAAAGAGCGTGAGTCATTCGGTATGGAGTCATCCACTTCCACTGTGCACAGAGAGATATCATCTTCCCCGACCTCTGTTTAACCTTGAATAAAGCCCTGTGAAACCTCAACTCAAAGTGAGATTACAAAAGTGAGATTACAAAGTGGCTTCTATCTAGCACTGCTGCCACTGTTGTTGTTCTTCCTGTTTTGATAGGGCCAGTGACTGGAAGACGGTGTGAAAACAGTAGCGTGGGAGAGAATGGCCTTGGTGCCTAGGGCTTCTTCTAGTCTGCACTGCTTATCACAACAACATTAACGTTGGGCTAGAGTTATTGACGTGATAGTTGACAGGTGAGAGGGTTCAGTCCACGTTGTTGACCAAATCAAACCTCATTGGAAAGTTCCTTGACGTATGTTTATATTTTAGGTGATATTAGGCCATGGTTAGCTCAATTTTGGCTTGAGAGCTTGGGACGATAAGGTTCTATCTGCAAAAAGATGATTCTGAGATAATTGGCTTTAAAGTGCCGAACCCTCATTGGTTTGAATGGTGTCAGCTATTTTTTACCTTGTATTCATTTGAACTTAACATGAATTGGTGTATATAGGTAAAGATCAATGAACCTAACAAGGCTATGTCAATAACTACATTTAGACAAAAATAAAGATAGAACCTTATAGTGTAAAAAAAAATCGAAATAACAAAGTTGTGTGCATGACTAATAAACCAATCCTTCAGTGTCTTCTTTAGTAGCACCTGTTTCAAACCTTTAACAGTAGGCCTAATTGCTGGCAAAAAACCATCTTGCCTCATCTTCCATAACAACAAGCCACCCACACCACTCTTCAAATCAGATCTTCCCATTTGCTCATTAGCATATGTTGACTTTGAACTCCATCCATGAGAAAACTCTGTGAGACAAGCGACGCTAAACAAGACTTTGTGCTCCAAAAGCTCCATACGGTAAAGAACAAATGAACCACGACCCCGGAATGACCCACAACAGTTCCTTGCAAATGTAACAAGTAATGCACTACAACTCTGGGAGACAAAGCAAAGTGTCTTCCATATTGCGCCGTCCTGTTTACATTTTGGATCATGTAACACCAGTGATTCAGTATAAACTGAAATACTAGTAAGTAGAAACAAGCGCACCACACACATTTGTTGACATGTCAAAGCTGTAGCCTACGGAATCAATTTGACAGTTGCACAACCTCAAGATTTTTTTTGCAGAATAAATATTGCAATGGTGTGACATCCAAATTCAACAAGAGTCCACAAATGTAGGCTACACATGGAGATGAGCAAGGTTCTGTTGCAAACGCGATAAAGATAGCCCTAGATATTCGACAGGTCAGGAAATATTTGAATCAAAACAGCCACTGAAATGCACATTGTTCAAATGTGTAATTCAGTATAGAGGTTTAAAAAGAAGAATATAGAGAGATTATGAAATATCCTAGAATTTGCACCAAGGTGAAGTTAGTTTAATATTGGATATTCGGTCTTCTCTCAGCAATAGCTTTTAAACAAAGTGTGCCATGACTATGAAAATGTTATATTCTGAATCAGGGAAGGATGGAGAACAATACACACATCTCCTATTTAGGAATTTTCCCCCTTTTTGGGGGGGGGGGGGTGTTCAATCTTCAATAGGTCTTAAACAAGTGTGCCGTGACTATGAAAATTATATTTAAAAAATGTGGAATAATAGATGTGGACTGTTCTCTATCCAACCTTGATGCAGAATATATAATTCTCATAGTGATGGCAAGCTTGGTTTAAGGACTATTGAAGATTGAAATCCAAATCCGGGGATTAAACTCTGGGATTAATGCTATTTGGAGAACAGCAAAAACAAGCAAAAATGACCCCAGCCATTATTACCTTGGCTGCTGTAGTTTTCATTCACCTCAGTCCATCTACAAACACATAGCCTATTAGTTTTACAATTAGCCGCTGCACATTAACTCACATGAACTCAGCACCAGGATTAAAAACTAAAATTTATACAGAGGGATCGGTTAGCAGAAAAAGTATTTTATAAACAAAATGTAAACAAATACGTTTGCTTTACAGATTGTTTTTGTGGGGGGGGGGGGGGGGGTGCAGTTGTACAGCTAATTTCCTGAAATTCCACACATTTTGCCATTACTTATGCCCCCTCTGGAGGTCAGGGCCCCTGAGCACGTGCAGTTCATGCCCGGTCGGTAAATCGGCCATGATTACTACATATTTTGATAGCTGGCTAGACTAACTAGACTAATTAACTGACATGGGCAAATTGAGTGACTGTCAGTGAGTGACATATAATAATAAGAAAACTGCTGATGCACTACCAATTTTCGAAATTGCACCTTGCAAATTCTACAATTCTCACTCTCAACAGTAAATTGAGACCCCGACAGAGTTCCTAAAAAAAATTGTTTTTTTATGCATAGCTACGGCCATAGTGTGGATTGATCTCCATCTTAACCTGATTCATATATACTTTTCATAGTCATGGCACGCTTTGTTAAAGAGCTATTGAAGATTGAGATCCAAATCGTTTATTTTAATTCAACAAAAAAAAAAGTGTGGATTGTTCTCCATCCTTACCTGATTCGGAATATATCATTGTTTTATAGTCTTGGCATGCTTTGTTTAAGAGCTAATTTAGATTGAAATCTGAATAAAAACAAATAAAAAATACAAATTGAAAAAAATCGTGTGGATTGTTCGCCATCCTCTTCTGATTTAGAATTGAACATGCTCGTAGTCATGGCATGCTTGGTTCAATGGATGACTGACAGGGGGCGCTGTATTGGAACCACCACGCATCAATCTTGGCACTCCTCCTCAGTTGTAAAAAATATTTAGGAAGTTATAGAAAATCATTTAGTTTAGCGTCTGATACATTTATTCTATTACAGACACCTTAATGCATACTTTAAAATGATATAACGTGAGCTAAACATAAAGAAAATAACATTAAAAATATATAACATTTTCTTTCAAGTATTTTATTTTTTTGAGTAATAATGTTGCTGTCCTCACTACATCAACAAATTCCCTTCATTCTAATGGAGGATTGCTCAAACTAGGGAGAGCCAATATGGCCAACAGGTGGCTTGAAAGCCTCTCAATGGCCAATACATAGCATCAGCAATCCGGGGTTTATATACGTCATTGGTTCAATAGCTATTGACGGAGAAAACCGAATATCCAATATAAAACTTATTTTACCTCGGTACAACTCGCGCGCCTTTACTGATACCAGTTCAATATCAGCCCGAATTATGACCCTCTAACTTATCTTGATGTTATTATGAAAGTGTTGGGAAACACCAGTGCAGGACAACATGACTACCGTAGCATGTTATTGCTTTGTTACTCAACTGAAGCGCCAACTTTTTCAGCACCCGATGCCGCCCCCGTTGGAGCACCTGATAGCCCTCCATTGCTTGTCCTGATTCACGTATGCACAGCGGTTCAAATCAAATAACATCATCATGTAACTAACTATTGCAAAATGAGCTCATGCATCTATTCTATCGCAATCGCATACAATGGAAGTTTCAATAAGAATAACATGCATGTTCGAACTGATCTAAGAACTCGAAAATGCATACAAAACATATGAAAGAGAATGAATAACCTACTGTACGATAGCCTACCTTTGATCAAACTGCGGAGAAAGTTTACTCGTGCCTTTGTCAGAATGTGATTATTTGTATTTCCATGCAGAATTCAGATAAGTGGGAAAGAGCCATGCCTTCGGACAATACTATTTTTTCTTGCGTGAGTTCTTGCGTTCTGGCATTCACCCTTCCACTCCAAAAGACACCTAAATGAAAACGGAGCCCCTCAAGCAGTGACATCATGAGTCTCCATAGCAACTTAAACTCCACCCATTTCAAAACGGAACTTACCTGTATGACTACCAATATCTCAGACAACACATTTTTGCTTTCCTATTTTAAGTTCAAATACAGGCAATATATACATACATAGCCTATAGGCAACTATGTTGCAGAAATAGGTATTAAGCTATTAGTTTTCTCTCTTTCTCTCTCTGACCCCCTCCCCCCCCCCCCCCCCCCCCACACACACACACACACACAGCCACTATACCCTATTGTCTTTGTGCCCAGCTCTATTGTTTTGGCTACGAAACCAGGTGACCACTCCCTTTTGTCTCCTCTGAACCAACGCAAACACAAACAGAGGCCAGGTGAACCAAAGGTCTACTGAGATTCTACTGCTCCTTCCCCCATACCTTCTCCTCCTTGCCCTGGTTGCCCTAAGGGTAACACAGCAACCAACATTCTTCATTGTGTAAGGACTCTCAGGCTGTGTCCCAAATGGTACCCTATTCCTTTTGTAGTGCACTACTTTTGACCAGGGCCGGCTCTGGTCAAAAGAGCCGGCTCTGGTCAAAAGTAGTGAACTATATATAGGGAATAGGGTGTCATTTGGGATGCAGGCTCACTTTAACAATCTTTACTCTATACTTAAATCACACTGCTCTTACTGTGTGTGTAAAGAAAGGATTCTTATGATGAATCAATGGTTATTTATTGGTCATTATTATTAAGGAATGGCCAATGTGATAAGCAGCTAGTGGTGGCTAGATTGTGAAATAATGAATGTGAACATCTTAGTCCTGTACTAAAAAGCTATTTAAATTGAGATTTTCCATTGACAATGGTTCTTAGTCCAAGACTAGCTTTAATCTGTGTTCGGATAACCGGCCCTGTGTGTCCAGATCTAATTCACCTCAATGAAAAGGAGCCGAATGTTTACCTTTTCTGCACCAGACAAAATAACAAAAACATATAATCTCGGAGCAGTCTAAAGAGAGAAAAATGTGACAACTTGATTTATGGAATGGATTTTAACCTATGGCAAAACAGGGAGAAATAGTTTTGCAATTGGACTGTCACCTGAACCAAATAAGAAAAATACCAAATTACTTAACACTCCAGGGGGCTCTATTTATGTGATTTTTATGCCTGTGAACCTCGTATTTAGAAACATAAAAAAACGTATATTTTTTTCCACATTTCGTTTCTTTTGATTAAAAATCAAGCATACCCTTCCCTCCTCTCAAGGAAGGCTGTTTTTTTTATCCTGCAATAAAATAAAATAAACTTAATCATTATTAAAAGATCAAATTTGGGAGCAGCAAAACAGTGAGCGGACATTCCATTTTTATCAATGTATGTAGGCTATTGTACATTATTAGCCAGCTCCTGTTATTATTTTGGATGTGAGTAAAAAAAAACATCATGTAGGCTATATGCCCATCATGGAACAAGAGATGAGATGATCCAGTGACACGTATTTAAGTTATTTTCCTATAACAATTGCTTGTTTTCCATTTAGTCTGATTAAAGAACAAACCCTTATAGGCTACCCTTGCACTACTATAACGAAAGCTGGTTCTTCAGCAATGTCACTGGTGGTGCAGCCATCTACTTGATTATAAAGTGAGATATTGTATCAGATTAGAGTTAAAGGTGTAAGCCACTAGCTAGGTTTCCATCCAATTGGTGCAAGATTTTCATGCAAATATTCTCAAATCTGCATAAAGAAAATATGCAAATTTTCTCACCAGTGGTATGTTCCACCAAACTGACTTGTTGCGGATAAAAAGCAGTGTGTGATAACATGGTTCACATAAAAGTTACATGAAAACTTAAGCGAAAAAGTAACGAATAACAATCTAAAGTTCAATGTGTTTCCATCGCATTCTCAACTCTACCAATAGTTTTGTTACAAAAACTGTGCCGTTAAATAGCAAATGTGCTTACTCTGGTCTTGGCACTTGCCTCTAGCCAACAGCTCGCAGATACAGTGCGTGTATGCTACCTACATGGTGAGATCATTATTAAGGATAAGAGCAATATTATTTTTATTTGTCAAATGGCGGCCAAGCATCGACCATCATGTCACCAGAATAAGACCCTCAACATTTATTGGAAAGGAGCATCAAGGCCATCACTGTGCACTTTCACCGCCCTGTGAAGTTCATCATTCATAACTTTTTTGATCTGTAGCCTATTAAACTGTATGTTTTCCTGAGTTGTAGTTGGAGAATCACACATCATTGTGTGACTCCAAGTTTACTTCGATATGATGGTTATTATATCACTATTTCAGCATAGATGCATTTCCACCGCCATTTCTCGCATAATACATTTTACAGACACAAAAAGATCCCACCTACCAAATTTTGTTGTGTCGACATTTGGAAAGCTTGCCGACAAATTTGCTGTGTCCATCAGGCCTGTCTTGACATTTTTTATTCAACATGTACTTTACTCGCATTAAAAGGTTGGCTGGAAACCTGGTTCACGAGGCAGATTATAAAAGCCAGTACCACCCCTGGAAACCTTCTGTCACATTTTTACAAAATTCCTTGACAAAAGTAGAGCAGTATGTTGAGTGAATAAAGCCCACAGAGAAATATCTCACATTGTTGTAGAGTAATTCAAGCTCCCATAGACCAAGGAAGTTATAAACTTAAAAGAATGTTGTGATGATGACTGAAGATATGCAGTACCAGTCAAAAGTTTGGGCACACCTACACATTCAATGGTTTATCTTTATTTGTACTATTTTCTACATTGTAGAATGGAATCATGTAGTAACCAAAAAAGTATTAAACAAATCAAAACAGATTTTATATTTGAGATTCTTCAAAGTAGCCACCCTTTGCCTTGATGACAGCTTTGCACACTCTTGGCATTCTCTCAACCAGCTTCATGGGGTAGTCACCTGGAATGCATTTCAATTAACAGGTGTCCCTTCTTAAAAGTTCATTTGTGGAATTTCTTTCCTTCTTAATGCGTTTGATACACTCAGTTGTGTTGTGACAAGCTAGGGGTGGCATACAGAATATAGCCTTATTTGGTAAAATACCAAATCTATATTATGGCAAGAACAGCTCAAATAAGCAAAGAGAAATGACAGTCCATCATTACTTTAAGAAATCAAGGTCAGTCAATCCGGAACATTTAAAGAACTTTGTTTCTTCAAGTGAAGTCGCAAAAACTATTAAGCGCAATGATTCGGCGCATGTGACAAATAAAATTGGATTTGATTTCAATTTGATTTGATGAAACTGGCTTTCATGAGGACCGCCACAGGAAAGGAAGACGCAGAATTACCTCTGCTGCAGAGGATACGTTTAAGTAACAGACACACCTCAACATCAACTGTTCAGAGGAGACTGCGTGAATCAGGCCTTCATGGGCGAATTGCTGCAAAGAAACCACTACTAAAGGACACCAATAATAAGAAGAGACTTGCTTGGGCCAAGAAACACGAGCAATGGACATTAGACCGGTGGAAATCTGTCCTTTGGTCTGATGAGTCCAAATTAGAGATTTTTGGTTCCAACCACTGTGTGTCATTGTGAGACGCAGTTGGTGAACGGATGATCTCTGCATGTGTGGTTCCACCGTAAAGCATGGAGGAGGTGTGATGGTGCTTTGTTGGTGACAATGGCAATGATTTATTTAGAATTCAAGGCACACTTAACCAGCATGGCTACCACAGCATTCTGCAGTGATACACCATCCCATCTGGTTTGTGCTTAGTGGGACTATCATTTGTTTTTCAACAGGACAATGACCCAATACACCTCCAGGCTGTGTAAGGGCTATTTGACCAAGAAGAAGAGTGATGGAGTGCCGCATCAGATTACCTGGCCTCCACAATCACCCAACCTCAACCGAATTGAGATAGGTTGCGATGAGTTGGACCGCAGAGTGAAGGAAAAGCAGCCAACAAGTGCTCAGTAAATATGGGAACTCCTTCAAGACCGTTGGAAAAGCATTCCAGGTGAAGCTAGTTGAGAGAATGCCAAGAGTGTGCAAAGCTGTCAACAAGGCAAAGGGTGGCTACTTTGAAGAATCTAAAATATATTTGGATTTGTTTAACCCTTTTTTGGTTACTACATGATTCCATATGTGTTATTTCATAGTTTTGATGTCTTCACGATTACTCATCAATGTAGGACATAGTAAAAGAAAAACCCTTGAATGAGTAGGTGTGTCCAAACATTTGACTGGTACTGTACAGTATGAAGATATTGTGACATGATGCTTGAAGAGGCCATGTTGTCCACTGTCTCAAGGATAAGAAAAATGACACAATACATCCAAGGTGAAAGGACAGTGAAAGACTGACAGGAAAGGTAGGAGGGGAGGGTGTGCTAGAATAGCAGTAGGTCGGATTCAAACCACTAGACCAGCCCAAACCAGTAGACCATGTAAGTAAAAAATATGTAATGAAGTTGTCCACCGTCACTAACCTGTTCGTCACTAACCTGTTCCCTGAGCCTCTCCTGGTGGCCCATGATGGCCGAGGCATGGTGAGGGTACTTCTGCTTCAGGTGCTCCAGGAAGGCTTCCCTCTTTTTGTCCATGTCTGAGGGCTGCATGGCCAGGATCTCTCGGGAGCTGCGTGCCCCCCCTAACGTGTGCCTGCGGGGGACGGTGCGGCTGCCGTTGCCTTTGGGGTCCTGGGCCCGGGTGGGGGTCCCATTCGGGGGACCCTGCCTGCTGCTCAGCTGCTCAGAGTCCTCAGGGGAGGTCACCTTCAGGTTGCTTTTGGTTTGCTCTGGAGAGAGAGGGAAAGGGTGTGGGTGAATATACAGGTACAGGATCACTATTCCATTGGTGTGTGTGCAGGGTTTTTCCTTGCACAAAATGGGGCTTTAGGTGGAGGGTGTGGCGGTGGGCGGGGTAGTGGGCGTTTTTACATGTATGGCCCGCCCAAGAATTTACTACACAGGAAAAACACAGTGTGTGTGTCCTTAGGTGCACAGTCAAACACATGACTATAAAACTATAGTCTGAGTCAGAGACCTAACCACAAACACCAGTGGACCAGCCAGACTGGGAAAGATCCAGGCTCCGTGCTCTAACTTAATTACTACATAATCATAATGACATTTTCCAAACCAAAAGGGAAAGAGACCAGGGAAAAGGGAATGGGTGCAGATACACACAACCTGTAAAAAACTTTATCAGGAGACTACTGAATGATCCCACTGTAGCCATTGAGACATTATGGCTATTATGAAATGGCAGTCTAGACATAAAAGAATGCATCTACAGATCAGACCTGGGTTCAAATACTATTTGAAACCATGTAAAATGCTTTATCTGGGCTTGATTGAGCTTGCCTGGGGCAATGGAACCAATAGAATAGTTTCAAAATGGCAAACCCCACCCATTTGGCACTCCAGGCAGGCGAAAGTAAACGCTAAAAGTATTTAAAATATTTGAAGTAGTATTTGAACCCAGGTTTGCCAGAGATACTGGAGCTAAATCGATAAACCTACTGCCTTTGGTAAAACCTACACACCTACTGTATCTAAACCATGGACTGGATGATGTGCTCTATTCGAGTTTAAACTCTGCCCCATGACATCACAGGGTATTCTCCGATGTCATTTATCTATTGTGCAGGTTATTTGACTGATTCTGGTATTTTTACTGTAAGGAAAAGTACCTTAAAGTAAACCCTCGGGCGATACTTTCAAAATGAACCTGAGCGGACATGCATTGACGTAAACAAGGGAGAGCAGTGATCTCGTTTGGTATACTCAGTTCTATTTCCGATTCTCCAACTGAAAAGAGCATCAGTTCTCTCCTGAATGATAGTTCCCAAAAAATAGTAGCTTGGTAGGCATCCAGGAAAACCATGAGAGGCATTGTGATGTTACCTAATCATTTATCTGAGAGAATGTTCTATACATTTAGCCAAAGGAAAACACCTTTGCATGAAGCATCATCAAATCATAAAGTGGGATATTGATTTTCCAGGATAGGAAGCATCCTTATAACAATACAGTACTGCAGACTAGTCCCAAATAGCACCCTATTCCCTAGATAGTGCACTACCCTGGTCAAAAGTAGTGCACTATAAAGGGAATAGGATGGCATTTAGGATGCAGGGCCCACCTCATCACACATTGTTTATCTCAGTGATCTGAACTTCAGATTGAATATGACAAAAATAACATCAGTGATGAAAACATTAAACTGAAGCAGCTGTTCACTTTAAACTCTCCTCACTTTCAAAAGCCTGGGCAAACGTTCAAAATATGTCTGGGAGAGAGGGAACGTTATCCAGAGAATCTGTTTATATATACAGACGGTTGGGAAATGGCATCCTCACAGTGAACAGAAGTCGCTGACTAAAGCCATTCGTAACGTCAAAGTCAGTGTTTTCAGGAGGAAATGGCATTGCTTCCATTAACATCCTTTAGGATGTTTTAATAACTTATTCACGGCAGCCATCTTGACTTGGAATAACATCATTGTCTCGACTGTCAACTTTGATACAACATGAAATTACAGCAAAAACAGAAACTGTATGTCTAATGAAAAACAAATATTGAAACTCCATTGAACTCCATTATAACAAATTCATTTATACTTTTAACTACCCATTACAGTATATCGACATGATCTTCAATCTTAAGATACTAAAGGGAGAATGAGAAGCATTTCCTTCCGTTCAACAGTCTTTCATCTTGTCATAAATCAATCCCCTGGGACTGAGCCTAAACACTACAAATCAATGGGGGAAACATTTTGGCTCAGGCTGGGCAGTGGGTTGCGTATATATATATATATATATATATATATATATATATATATATATATATATAATTGTACCATTTGGATATATATATAATATATATATAATATATATATATATAATATATATAATATATATATATGTACTATATTGATATATATATATATATATAGTATATATATATATATTATATATATATATATATATATATAGTATATATATATATATATATAATATATATATATATATATATATATATATATATATATATATATATATATATATATATACCCTTTCTAGTGCACTACTTTTGAATACTACTTCACTACTTTTTATAGTGTACTATATAGGATGCCATTTGGGACGCATCCAGTGCGCTTCTGACAGTCAGAGGCTTGCGGTGAGACTGAAAGCTATCCCATGGATCCGCGTGCTGACACATACTCTTTTACCCCGAGCTGCAATTCTTCCAGGCTGTTGGTTCTGCGTAGGGCTGGGGCATGAAGCACAGGTGAGGAGGAGGAGAGGAAGAGAGGAGCGGTGGAGTGTGAAAACACAGGGAGAGAGTAATAAAGCAGGTCTGATCTGTTGGCTTGTTTCTCTAGACGGCAGGTACAGTCATAATGTGTACCTTTCAAAGGCTAATGGTGAAAAATAAGGGTCTGTCTATGGCTAGGGATGTTATTTCAGGATTTGTCTCTCTCTAGGTCAAAGCACAGCAGAGGAGATTATAAAGTGGGCATTTCAACAGATGGTTTTCACTGCTTCAGTTTAAAAGGAGAAATCTGGGATTGGTACATCAACGAAATAAAGTGTCAATGCGTTGTTGAATCCCAGGTTGCCCCTTTAAGTGGAAAAGTTGACCTTCATTTTTCAATGAGGAAATTCGTAGACAGCATTGTAAAGTGGTGCTTGATCGGCTTAATGTGAATACAAGCAAAACCATTATTTTCTGTACATCTGTTCATAGAGACTTGAGACGGGAGATACTTCAGGCTTTACAATGGGGCCATATCACGTAGGCGTTGAAAAGACAACACGTTTTGAAATGTTGGGAATGCACGAGAAAGGTTTACTCATACCAGCTCTCTCAACAATGTCTTCAATCTCCAAGCTCTGGCAGTCTTGTGAAAAGCGTTCAACAACCATTCTTGCTGTCTTATGTGTCCTAACTCTCCAAATAAAAGTACATAGGTGTGACTCCAACGTGACGTTCACTCCGCTTTGCACCCACACAGAAGTGTTCCCAATCACATGGTGTTTTGGTCTGTAAACCACTGTCACCCAGTGTGAACAGATAAAGATAGTGAACTGACAACATGAATAGGAAACGTATTCACATGGAGATTTCCACCTACACAACTAACAGTAAACTCTGTCTAGACCAAGACTGAAAAACAGCTTCTATCTCTAGGCCATCAGACTGTTGAACAGCCATCACTAGCCAGTGACTAATGCACCTTGAGACTAATGCCCCATGTATTTAGAGTCATTGAATGCTGGTCACCTCATATTCTGTTTATATATTGTTGTTTACTCACTGTGTATGTATGTACTGTATTCTCAACGTAGCTCAATATACCTGCTACTGAACATACCATTTTCTTTTCCAAATGAAATAATGTGTATACAGACCACATATTTATATTCTGGATTCTCACAAATGCTCACTCTAATATACACTACATGACCAAAACTATGTGGACACATGTTTCACTGGAACTAATGGGCCTAGCCCGAACCATGAAAAACAGCCCCAGACTATTATTCCTCCTCCACCAAACTTTACAGTTGGCACTATGCATTGGGGCAGGTAGTGATCTCATGGAATCCCCCAAACCCAGATTTTTTCTGTCGGACTGCCAGATAGTGGAGCGTGATTCATCACTCCAGAGAACGCTTTTCCACTGCTCCAGGGGCAACTCTAGCAGGACAGAAATTTGACGAACTGACTTGTTGGAAAGGTGGCATCCTATGATGGTGCCACGTTGAAAGTCAATGAGCTCTTCAGTAAGGCCGTTCTACAGCCAATGTTTGTCCATGGAGATTGCATGGCTGTGTGCTCATTCTATAACCCTGTCAGCAACGGGTGTGGCTGAAGTAATTTGAAGGGGTATCCACATATTTGTATACATACTGTATTTATAATCTGGATTCTCACACATGCTCACTCTAATCTTTCTTGATTTCTTGTTTAGATTTTTAGATTATTTGTGTATTTATATTGCATTTGCAAAAAAAAAAAAAAACGCTGCACCTGCTATAACACCTTCAAATCTGTGTACGTGACCAATACACTTTGATTCAAGACCAGTTAACCACTGTGAATGGGTGTAATGTAGCTAGGAACATAGCAGCAACGCACTGCCACAGGACAGCTAATGAAAGATATCCCACCAGCCTAACACCTCCTGCAGTTGAGTGTTGCAGCACGGCTGACGTACTTACGTGCCTATTTTTAACCCTCAAACAATTTCAAAGCTACTGTATCTACACAGAATGCTACAGAAACGTTCAAATCAGCCAATTCCCTGCAGATTCTCTTTCAGTTTCAGGTTCCTTACCTTCCACAAGACTTGAACATTCTAGAATAGAATAGAATACATCCTCCTCTCCTATCTCTTCAATTCCTCCTCTCCCTTCTTCCATTTTAACTCAGGAGTAACAAACTGGGTGTGAGGAAAACGGGTTAGGAGAAATAGAGGAACAACACGGGCTACTGTTGACTTCCAAATAGTTCCAAACTGTCGACTTCCAGACAAGGCTCACATGAAAAAGGGGCTTGAGATCCACGCAGAGCCAGAAAGGTGACCCGTAGGGATTTAGAAAACAAACAACATTCCAGGACACAGGACGAACAGCAAGCACCGCTTCTCTGCCTCAGGCCAACTACTCACTGACTGACTGCCTGCCTGAGGTTGTGTAAGGTTTGGTGTGTGTGCATGTGTATGTTAGAGGGAGAGAGTAAACATGTGTGCAAGTTGCCTCCTCTGATATCGCTCAGTTAGAGAGTGGGCCCCAGACCAACAGGTGTCTGAACCACTCTCACACACACACACACGCACGCACGCGCCCGTACACCACACTGTCTGGTCTTTGTTGTCAGTATAGTATGTTTCATATGAGCTGAACTCCTACTACGCCGTTTCTCCTGATCTGACCTCATAGGGAGCACTCACAGAGACAGGCTTGTGTCCAAAGTACTGCACTCTAAAGGGAATAGGGTGCCATTTAGAAGCAACCAGCCATGTGTCATAACCTACTTGTGGAATATGGATCGTTTATATTCATCACACAAGGCCCTCAACTTATCTTTGCTCAGCGGCTTATTAAGTCATCAGCTGCCATGCAAGTTGTTTTGTGAGTAACATATGCATAACATAACAAAAGCTGACCTGCTCTATCATAAGGGTTATGGAAATAAAAAATAACCATCACATAAATCTCCATATTTATATTTGTCAAAATGTGTGACTGTACTATTGACTTGAAAAGATATGTTTGCTGTACTGTACATGAGTGCAAACATATTTACATTTACATTTACATTTAAGTCATTTAGCAGACGCTCTTATCCAGAGCGACTTACAAATTGGTGCATTCACCTTATGATATCCAGTGGAACAGCCACTTTGCCAGACATGTTGGGACTCTCTGTGTGTCGAACAGGAACCGATTACGTGTTCGTCATCCAACATTGTGTATGTCCTCCTCAGGTTCAATATCTTTACAGCAAACGTGAAGACATCAATGCACAGTTTGTGGGCCATGTAATTGAAAGTGGAGGGGTCAGTACATGACCAAACATAGTTGAGTCAGACGAAACATAATGTCAAACATATGGAGAGAAGTGGAACTCCCACCCACTTACCCCCAGACAGCCATCAAACCATTGAACCAGAATCCCTATAGCCTAGTATAAACATGGCATGCCGCAACCCCTTAACCAGTCAGTTTTCGCTTCTTAAATTCCATACACTCAACCAACCTGTCTCTCTACTCTTACTCTGAACAAATAGACAGATTTTTTTTTTAAATACCCAGAAAGAGGTGGCGAAATACACAGACGGGTTTCCGAATCCCCATAGTATATAATGTACATTGGTACCTATCACCTAAACCACCCAAACAATCAGTTTCCGCTACTCAAATTCCAAAAAATATAACCTGCCCTAAAACCCTACATTATACACTCTCTCAAAGCACCTAGTGTGAACAGCCAGATGGAAAATGACCGTGTACTCTGAGAAAGTCTCGAGAGGTAACAAAAGGGAAATGTGTTGATATGGAATCTAAAGAATTTCCTCTCTCCCATTTGCCAGTTTTAAGTAAATGATAGTCTTGGTCAAAAGATGACATGCAACATTTCTGCAGGGTGACACCGTGGGACTTGTTAAGGGTAAGGTCCTTTGCGTGGTTGTCTCCACTTACTCAATGTTAATCTGGTCCCAAATGGCACCATGCTCTCTATACCGTGCACTGTTTAACCAGGGCCCATAGGGCTTGATTTGATGAAAAGTAGTGAACTACATAGGGAATATGGTGCCATTTGGGACGTATCCAGAGGAATGTGCTACAACAGCAAAGTCCACAGTGCATAACTATGACCACAACAGTCTACAGACATGTACTCCCCTGTCGATATGGGAGAAACAATATCCCTTCTTCTGTGTTGGAAGTGTTCAACGTACGAGCTGGAATATCAGATGTGGTCATTTCGAAACCCAATCCGAAGGTACATATGTGGATGTTTTACTATATACCCTTTGGATGAGAATTCTGTTGGAGACCTCCCTCTGATGGACACGTGCACGCTCGTGTGCTCGCCCACATGTGATCCATATGGGCCGTGTTTCACTCCCTTGCCTGTTGCAATAGACTCCCTCCCTTAGCACATAAAGGTTCTTTGTATTCTCGGGAGTCGTATGATTTCAGACCATCTGATTCCTGCCGTGTCCTTCGCTAGAACTCGTTGCCTTCCTCATACCCATCAGCTGCCTGTAAAATGTGCTCTGCCAACCCGCCAGGGCTCAGCCATTCTCTGAATAAGATGGGCAGTAGGCTACGTGTGTGTCCCAAATGACACCCTATTCCCTACATATTGCACCACTTTTGCAAAAAGGATTTGATGAAAAGTAGTGCACTATATAGGGAATAGGGTGCCATTTGGCCGTGTCTAGACTTGACAGTTCAAGCAGCTTTTGTATTCTGATCATGGAGTTCTGATCACATCATGTGTCTACACTTACATATACCGTGTCCGGATTCCCTTTTCCCGCGCTATATTGCAATGCCAGCATGCATTCTGTAAATGGTGGAACAGGCTAAATCTGATTATAACACAACAACAACAACTTGATGGCAGTACCAACTACTGTAGCTAACTAGCCAGCTAACTTCTGTAACTAGCCAGCTTGCTAGCAAAGCTAAAGGGATTGCATAAATTTAGCCAAACAATTATAATTATTTTCTAAATAAGCTAGCTGGCTAGCATTTATGAAGCCAGCAAATACATTCCTCAATGTGGTCTTCGTATTCTGATAGCAGAAGTCACATGTAAGTGTCAAGTGTAGACAGCCTCAGAGACAGTTTTACATTGAGAGGAAGCGGATTGCTGATCTATCTGATATTTTCCATGCTGGTCCTGTCAGCTCAGTGAAAAGCACCTATAAATACGAGACGTATGTGGCAGGGTCTACAGACAATCACGGATTACAAAAAGAAAGCCCCATCGCGTACATCAACGTCTTGCTTCCAGACAAATTAAACAACTTATTTTCTCGCTTTGAGGACAATACAGTGCCACTGACACGGCCCGCTACCAAAGCCTGTGGGCTCTCCTTCTCTGTGGCCAACGTGAGTAAAACATTTAAACGTGTTAACCCCCGCAAGACTGCCGGCCCAGACGGCATCCCTAGCCATCAAAGCACGCGCAGACCAGCTGGCTGGTGTGTTTACGGACATATTCAATCAATCCTTATCCCAGTCTGCTGTCCCCACATGCTTCAAGCGGGCCACCATTGTTCCTGTACCCAAGAAGTCAAAGATAACTGAACTATATGATTACCGCCCCGTAGCACTCACTTCTGTCATGTAGTGCTTTGAGAGAATAGTCAAGGATCATATCACCTCCACCCTACCTGATACCCTAGACCCACTCCAATTTGCTTACCGCCCCAATAGGTCCACAGACGATGCAATCGCTATCACACTGCACACTGCCCTATCCCATCTGGACAAGAGGAATACCTATGTAGGAATGCTGTTCATCGACTACAGCTCAGCATTTAACACCATAGTACCCTCCAAACTCATCCTGTGCAACTGGATCCTGGACTTTCTGACGGGCCGCCCCCAGGTGGTGAAGGTAGAAAACAACATCTCCACCCCGCTGATCCTCAACACTGGGGCCCCACAAGGGTGAGTTCTCAGCCCTCTCCTGTACTCCCTGTTCACCCTGTTCATATGACTGCGTGGCCATGCACGCCTCCAACTCAATCATCAAGTTTGTACACGACACTAGAGTGCTAGGCTTGATTACCAACAACGACGAGACGGCCTAAAGGGAGGAGGTGAGGGCCCTCGGAGTGTGGTGTCAGGAAAATAACCTCTCACTCAACGTCAACAAAACAAAGGAGACGATCGTGGACTTCAGGAAACAGCAGAGGGAGCACCCCCCTATCCATATCGACGGGACAGTAGTGGAGAGGGTGGAAAGTTGTAAAGTTTCTCGGCGTACACATCACTGACAAACTGAAATGGTCCACCCACACAGACAGCGTGGTGAAGAAGGCGCAACAGCCTGGTACGGCAACTGCACCGCCCTCAACCGCAAGGCTCTCCAGAGGGTAGTGCAGTCTGCACAACGCTTCCCCGGGGGCGAACTACCTGCCCTCCAGGACACCTACAGCACCCGATGTCACAGGAAGGCCAAAAAGATAATCAAGTACAACAACAACCCGAGCCACTGCCTGTTCACACCTCTACCATCCAGAAGGCGAGGTCAGTACAGGTGCATCAAAGCTGGGACCGAGAGACTGAAAAACAGCTTCTATCTCAAGGCCATCAGACTGTTAAACAGCCATCACTAACATAGAGAGGCTGCTGCCAACATACAGACTCAAAAGTATGGCCACTTTAATAAATGGATTTAATAAAGGTATCACAAGTCACTTTAAATAACATCACTTTAATAATGTTTACATATCCTACATGACTCATCTCATATGTATATACTGTATTCTATACCATCTACTGCATCTTGCCTATGCCGCACAGCAGAACGACAGATTTGTACCTTGTCAGCTCGGGGATTCAAACTTGCAACCTTTCGGTTACTAGCCCAACGCTCTAACCACTAGGCTACCCTGCCGCCCCATATTCATCCCTTTACATTTGCGTGTATAAGGTAGTCGTTGTGAATTTGTTAGCTTACTTGTTAGATATTACTGCACTGTCGGAACTAGAAGCACAAGCATTTCGCTACACTCGCAGTAACATCTGCTAACCATGTGTATGTGATCAATAAAATAACATTTGATTTGAGTTTTCCCCCCCAAAAATGACTTTATTACAGACATAAATACTCCTCAGTTTCATCAGCTGTCCGGGTGGCTGGTCTCAGACAATCCCGCAGGTGAAGAAGCCAGATGTGGAGATCCTGGGCTGGCGTGGTTACACGTGGCCAGCGGTTGTGAGGCCAGTCGGATGTACTGCCAAATTCTCCTAAATTACGTTGGAGGGGGCTTATGGTAGAGAAAGCAATGTTCAAATCTCTGGCAATGGCTCTGTTGGACAAAGCTGCACATTTTAGAGCGGCCGTTTTTGTCCCCAGCACAAGGTGTTCAGTATAGTTTTATATTAGCTTTAAATAAAATGTATTCAACAAACAATTGTATGTCAAACCAGCTGAATTTGTCATTTAATTTCAAAATGACAAAATATATTATTTACCATTCATTTCTTTTCACCACAAAATTATCTGACACATTTTCTAGAGTCACAAGCTTGATGTAGTCATTGCGTGCTATGAATATGGGACCAAATACCAAACTTTTTACTACCTTAATACACATATACTGTAAGTGAATTTGTCCCAATACTTTTGTTCCCATAAAATGGGGGGACTATGTCATTTCTAGACGGTTCAACCGATATAGATGAAAATACTCTAAAATGGAAGCTGACAGTCTGCACTTTAACGCCATAGTCATTGTATCATTTCAAATCTAAAGTGCTGGAATATAGAGCCAAAACAACAACATAAGAAATACTTTATTGATCCCCCACACTGTAAAAAAAACATGTCGACTCAACGAACAATTGTACAGCAACCAGCTGCAATAAGATTGTGAGTTTGCTCCACATTTGAGGAAATTCATGTTTCCTTCCCAAGGCAAACATGAATTTGTTATTTTACTCAACAAGCTTTTTCTAATTCAGCTCACTTCGAGCAGAGTTTGTCGAGTAAACAAACTAACACATCTGCTCAAATTCTTGTCCGATTGAAGTCCACTCATCTCACAGAATAACATTGATTAAGCAATTTTTTTTTTTTTTTTTTTTTTACAGTGCAGAGAGAAACTGGTTTGTCCATCATCATTGCAACATGCCTACAGTACACAGTCCCAAGAACAATGAACAATAAGGTAGCAAGAAACAGCTCGAAAAATAAATAAATAAAAATCACTCATATATTATCTCTCCAAAATAGTTAGTTGGAACCTCATTAGTAAAGTCTTTCAACTTGTTGCCAAAGAAAACTGTATCAAGTCACAATGTTATCCAGTCATGTGGGAGCTGACCTCTGACCTCTAGTACTGGACAAACTAATCCCTCCCCTCATCATCTCTACTCTGTTTTGATTTAAGATGGTCCAGTGGTTGGCACCTCCCACTGATCTCAGAACTCCTATTGACTTCATTCGCAGATGAACATCCTCTTACCCCTCATCTTACCCCCCCTAACTTTGAGACCAAAGATAAACGCCTAACTTTAAGACTGAAGTTAAACAATCACTCCTAACTTTAAGACTCAATGTATAATGCTATTACAGCACTATTACGTTATATGAGGCTATAATGCTAAATAGCTGATATCGTCTCCTGTGGCCTCCATGTGTGTCTACTAAGACACATCTTGAATAATCAATGATGCAAGTATCCAGAACTGGTGGGGCCAGATTGTTGACATTCTGCCTTTAACCCCCCCCCCCCCCCCCCCCGAAACGTCTCTATTTCCCACTTCCTCCTCCCTCTCTTACTCTTCTCTGTCTCCAGTGTTGTTTTACCGTGACGCATGTTTTTGGCAACCCAATGGACAGTTTGTGCTAAACACTGGTGGAGGTCTGAATGGAGCAATGGCTGTGCTATCTTCCTCTCATTAGCTGTATAATCCCAAACCTCCACCACACAGATAGCCACATTTCATCTCCTCTCTGACTGTATCCGCAGTCTTCTTAAAACATAGCCTCTCCAGAACAGCCCATGGGGGCAGGAGGCCAGGAGCCTCTCCAGCTTGGTGTACAAGTACACCCCCTGGACAGGAAACTAGTCTGAGACACATGTACCAGTCTCCAAATAGGGTAGCTAGAAACAAAAGCTAATTCATTAGCACAATGGAGGAGTCCAGAACCCCAAAAGTGGATCTACAGTGGCCCCTCAGGATAAATGAGGCTTTTCACACAACTGCAATTAAGACTCTTTTTCCTGGAGCCAGGTTTGGAGTTTCTCTTAGGCTACGTGGTAAGACAGGCTGTCTCGTTGAAGTTGTGGTTATCAATACGCACACACATACACTCTCTCTCTCTCTCTCTCTTAATAATACTAGTGATTCACACCATTTTAGCAAAGGGTCTGACTGTCCTACAAGTGTGGGAAGCAGACACCCAGCCCTTCAGCCAAAACAAAATGCAACACTCCAAAAAATGCTGGGTTAAAATCAACCCAGTTTCGGTTATTTTGTAACCCAGCGCTGGGTAAATATTGGACAGAACACATGCAGGGTTATTTTGACCCAGCCAGTTTGGTTGCGTGAATAATGTTGGATTGTTGGAGAGAGAGTAAATGCCATTCCTGTTTAACATGTTAAGTTCACATACGGCAAACTTAATTTTCCCTTCATTTATTTGTTGCATTTTACACATTCTTCTAGAATATTAAGATTATTTATTACATGTTATAATAAGTTATACCACCTTATTGCATCCCAACAACAGGATTTTACATAGGCTTTTAGGGAATTCATACACTTTTCTCAGCCTCATTGAAACTGTTCAACCTTAACATGTGATAACTACACAAGAGAACAGATAAACAGGAATGACACCAAGGGTGGCAAAAAAATAACTATCTGAAAGCCACGACCCTACTAAACTACACCTCCAGTCTTCTGATCTGACCTGCTCGTTCATATCTCAGTCATCCAGCATCAACAACCCGACCTTTCTATTTTTTTGAAGAAAACTACCCAAAGAAGTGACCCAATGGCTGCAACCCAGCATTACTTTCTGAGTGTAAGTATTGCAATTCTACATTAAGATGCCTGTTTGGGAGAACACATCCCTGAAGGACCAGAGTTCTGTCCTCAAGAGCCTTCAATAAACAGACATAGACATGGCAGAAATCTTGTCTGTCTTGTCTGTCTGTCTGTCTGTCTGTGTCGTCTGTCTGTCTGTCTGTCTGTCTGTCTGTCTGTCTGTCGTTGTCTGTCTGTCTGTCTTGTCTGTCTGTCTGTCTGTCTGTCTGTCTGTCCTGTCTGTCTGTCGTGTCTGTCTGTCTGTCTGTCTGTCTGTCTGTCTGTCTGTCTGTCTGTCTGTCTGTCTGTCTGTCTGCTTCTGTCTGTCTGTCTGTCTGTCTGTCTGTCTGTTCTGTCTGTCTGCTGTTCTGTCTGTCTGTTCTGTCTGTCTGTCTGTCTGTCTGTCTGTCTGTCTGTCTGTCTGTCTGTCTGTCTGTCTGTCTGTCTGTCTGTCTTGTCTGTCTGTCTGTCTGTCTGTCTGTCTGTCCTGTCTGTCTGTCTGTCTGTCTGTCTGTCTGTCTGTCTGTCTGTCTGTCTGTCTGTCTGTTCTGTCTGTCTGTCTGTCTGTCTGTCTGTCTTCTGTCTGGCTGTCTGTCTGTCTGTCTGTCTGTCTGTCTGTCTGTCTGTCTGTCTGTCTGTCTGTCTGTCTGTCTGTCGTGTCTGTCTGTCTGTCTGTCTGTCTGTCTTGTCTGTCTGTTCTGTCTGTCTGTCTGTCTGTCTGTCTGTCTGTCTGTCTGTCTGTCTGTCTGTCTGTCTGTCTGTCTGTCTGTCTGTCTGTCGTCTGTCTGTCTGTCTGTCTGTCTGTCTGTCTGTCTGTCTGTTGTCTGTCTGTCTGTCTGTCTGTCTGTCTGTCTGTTGTCTGTCTGTCTGTCTGTCTGTCTGTCTGTCTGTCTGTCTGTCTGTCTGTCTGTCTGTCTGTCTGTCTGTCTGTCTGTCTGTCTGTCTGTCTGTCTGTGTGTGTGTGCGAGAGAGAGATACAAAAATGGTTGAGAATATGTATATAACTAATTGAGTTCTCTGTAACTCTAAGTGAAAAATAAATATTAACATAAAGCTATAACACCAATGGCCACCATATGCCAGTGAGGTATTTCAACTAAATGAACTATGCATTTGACTAGATTTTTTTTGCTGGTCTAATTCCAAATGGAATTGCTCATTTTGAGCGGGCAAACACTTGTGTGTGTTTGACTCGAGTGCAAACTCAATTTCCTCCCATTAGAACAGGCGGTGAGTTTCAATAAAGTCGCACAAACAAGTTTTATTTCCTCTTTGGCAGCAGGGAGCTGGCCAATAAGCCTGATTCTCTGTCTTTATGAAAGCAGATCATATTTTTGGCCTGATTCAAAAGATGGTGATTCAGCTAAAACGAAGGAAACAAATCACTCCAAAAATCACATCGCCACAAATCACTTTAGTAGATTGGAATTTGTCCTCTCATGCACCACCCGTAAATCCCTCCCTCCCTCTCGCTCTCTCTCGCTCCCTCCTTCCAACCCCACGTCCTCCTCCCTTTCCTGCAATTCAAGTTTGGAGACAAACAGAGAGTCCAAACAACTCTCACGTTGGCTCTGTCAGTACTAATAAATGCTCCCTGATGGCTTAGTGGAAGACTAGAACCAACAGACAGCTCTCTCTGTTAATGCCTGGCTTCACTGATCGCCATCTATACACAGTGTTTGTCTGCTGCACGCTGACACAATGTACTGCTGGGGGTTGAAGATCCGGGGTGAAGACCTTGGATCAGCTTCCCCTCCCTCGATCCTAACCTTAACCATTAGTTGGGGAAATGCAAAACTGACCAAAGATCAGCATCTAAGGGCGTCTTCAGCATACACACATGAAGTTGACACATACTATACTGTACAATCACTTTCAGACCGCATGTTCTACAGCAGAGGGTGCTGTTTGCTACACTCTAATACTGTTTATTTGATTGCTTTGGTAATATTTTTACAAGTATGTGGTGAAATGTCCCAACTCTTAGTACAAAACTCAAAACAGATCATCAAAAAGGCTGTTTATTCGCAACTTTAAGCACATTTCAATTGACTAAGTACAACACACAAAATCACACAGTAACTTCTTCACCAAACCTAAATCAGTGTTTCATCTACAAATAGCCTTCATATAAAGTCTTGCCTTTCACAATGCAATGCTGACAATACTTTTCATATGATTCTCTTCTCATTTGTTTAAATACATTTGACCATCACTTAATCCAGCGGCGCTTAATGATTAATCACTTAACCGTTTGGTAAACCTATATATTTTTTTAACTGGTTTGTCTACTATTTATGGATTTTGAGAACTACAGAAATGTAATGTGTGCTTGTAAAGTATAAAGATCTAAATTACATGTATGATACATGATAATCATACATAATGACTACTCGTTATTGCTAATTGATTTCACATAGTGGTAACCACAATTTGTCACCATATAAAAGGGTGTGTGTGAACACTTGCAATTTATTTCAACATTGAGCAGGACAGACAGCAAGGGAGAGGAAGAAATCAAAGATCTTGTGGGCATGGGCCCCGTCAAAGAGGTGGGCATGGGCCCCGTCAAAGAGGTGTGCATGGGCCCCCGTCAAAGAGGTGGGCATGGGCCCCCGGTCAAAGAGGTGGGCATGGGCCCCGTCAAAGAAGTGGGCATGGGCCCCGTCAAAGATGGGCATGGGCCCCCGTCAAAGAGGTGGGCATGGGCCCCCGTCAAAGAGGGGCATGGCCCCCTCAAAGAGGTGGCATGGGCCCCGTCAAAGAAGTGGGCATGGCCCCGTCAAAGAGCTGTGCATGGCCCCGTCAAAGAGGTGGGCATGGCCCCGTCAAAGAGAGAAGTGGGCATGGCCCCCGTCAAAGAGGTGTGCATGGGCCCCGTCAAAGAAGGTTGGGCCATGGCGCCCCCGTCAAAGAGGTGTGCATGGCCCCCGTCAAAGAGGTGTGCATGGGCCCCGTCAAAGAGGTGGGCATGGGCCCCGTCAAAGAGGTGGGCATGGGGCCCCGTCAAAGAGGTGGGCATGGGCCCCCGTCAAAGAGGTGGGCATGGGCCCCCGTCAAAGAGGTGGGCATGGGCCCCCGTCAAAGAGGTGGACATCAGAGAGAGGGAGTCAGACAGCAGGGAACTGTTGGTCTAATGTAGTCCGGGCCATCGTCGTTGACCATGTGGTAAACAGAGGCCTTACCATGGCAGAGACCGCAAGATTAAAATAAACACAGTTGACAGTGAGAGGACATTTCTTTTTTTGCTGAGTATACTTTTCAAACATGTATCTTGCATTGTTTTCGATTGGATTAACTGGTAGTTAAAATGACAAAATTGAAATGATATCATCATGGTGTATTTTGGTGATTAAACCAATATTACATTTCACAATATAGTCATTTTTTGGGGCAATGGTTGTGTGGTGAGAGATGTTTACAATGCAAATGAATGCACATCGGCAGGTTTTGAATGAACGACTGGCTGCGTTACAAGTGTGACTAGTTTGTAGTTTTGTACTAAGAGTTGTGAAAATGTACCACATGCTTGTGAAAATAGTACCAAAGCGATACAAAAAGAATACAGTTACAGTCATGTTGAAAAATGGGCTGAAATGTTATTACAAATGGAGAGAGTGTGGGTATAAGTAATGTGTGTGTGGCAGGTCTGAAAGTGCTTATATTGCTCTCCTTCAACTCTCTAAAGCCTGTTTACCAAACATCTCACATGCCTATGCGTAAGTCTGAACTGGAGCATGTGTGCCTGCTTGTGTGCATAGTATTACCAACAATCTCCCCTTCAGAATAATCCTCTCTGCTCAGCCATGGGTGGACTAACTCAACCCAACCCACCCCCTACCTCAGGCCCTCACTAACACGGCCCACTCCAGACGTCTGCTGGTCTCCCTCCCTGCCCACCATCTAACGGACAGGCTCACAGCATTCTGATGGGTAGTGGAGAAGAGGGGCGCCGTCTGAAAGCAGCTGTGTCTGGGACGTCCTCCCTCAACCCCCCTGTCTAAGAGAGTCATTCCTGGGTCTGTCAGTCACTCAGGGCTGTGCCCCGGCCTCCAGACCTCCACTAACACAGCAGTTGCCTCACTAAGTAAGTACTACTGTATATGAAATGGATATTATTCCCTTCTCTGCATGTATCGCTGATAGTGAGCCCTATATATGAAGTATTAGAGTGGGATGTCATACCTACTAAATGGACATATTTTCAGGTCACGTCCCTGATTTCCAATTGAAAATGCAGCATGTAGTCATTGTAGTTGAACATCATGGTAAGAGCCACCGAGAGGTTGAAGACTGTAGTAATCAATGCCAAACTGATCCAAAACGGTTTACATTACAGGGAACTGTAATGAGAACAAAACACAAAGAAAGTCTACATCATTGATCTTTCTATCAGGCCATCTGAATGTCCCAATTCAGACTTAGGAAATGGGCATCTTTCCTACGCACTTCTCAGTAGTTGGTATTCAGACTTACCTTGTTGGTATTCAGATTTACCTTATGCATAACAGGCTTTAATTTTTTTATTTAACTAGGCAAGTCAGTTAAGAAGAAATTCTTATTTACAATGACGGCCTACACCGGCCAAACCCGGACGACACTGGGCCAATTGTGTGCCACCCTATGGGACTCCCAATCACGGCCAGTTGTGATACAGCCCGGATTCGAACCAGGGTGTCTGTAGTGACACCTCTAGCACTGAGATGCAGTGCCTTAGACTGCTGCGCCACTCGGGAGCTTTGCAGGCGTGGTCCCCTTGCGCCCGCTGAATAAAAAGTCTGGCCTTATAATCAAAACATTCTAGAAATCATAAATCAACTCGGTAGGTTTGGCGCTATACTGTCATTTGTGCATGGCTACAGAAGCCTATAGCTTGGGTCTCCACATTTCATCCCAAGTTAAAATGCCAGCGTTTCATAAACTTCCCTGTGGAAAAGGTGATATGTTGATATGATTCAGTTTGCTGCCATATGACAGGTTTCACATTTGTCCCCAGCGTATATAAGGTCAAATAGATCTAAAACAATTGTCATTTATATTTACAATCCCCTTATCCAAACAGCTTACTCATTTACCTAGGAATTAGGTTCCATTTACGTGTTTAACTGTGGCCCGAATTCCCCCCCTAACAGTCTATAAAAACCGAATCAAGGCTTATTGGTCGTGTATACAGATGTGCAGGTGTTATGGCAGGTGTAGCGAAATGCTTATGGTTCTAGCTCCAAGAGTGCAGGAGAATGTCTAGTAAATACAATACAAATACGTAATACAAAAAAAAAAAAGAAAACGGAACAAACGATCAAGAAAATTAACGAGTCCAATTAACAATCCAAAGTAGATATATAAGAAAGTGCAGTGTCAGACTCCAGAATCCCTGGTTCTGGAGTCTGAGGTCCTTAATGAGAACATTGGCAGATAAAAAAATCCATCTATTGTACTGTATCCCGTGTACCCGCTGATGCTAAGCAATGCTAGCCTATCCCCAGAGAACCCAATCATTTAGTCCGATCTTGGACTCAAAACACTTCACTACCAAGCCGTGTGTCACAGCCAAGTAGTCCACAGATGTCCACTAAGACTGAGCCAGAAGTATTATGTCAACAATAATAACATTGTAAAAGGTTTCCCATGGCCAACTTGTTTGCTCTAAGTGATAACATATCTCTTATCTTTTTGGCAGGAGACAATCTCTCTCTCTCCCACACACACTTATGAAGGTCGAGAGACAGGAGGCACATCAGAGGGATACTTTTAACTTCAGAAGTGGGCCCAATTCTGTCCATATAAGAATCAACTCATAATAGAGAAAAAGAGAATGTTAGAGAGAGAGAGAGACTCATTAAGACAAAAGAGCTTCTCAGTAAATGAATCAAAACAAATATAAACTAACTTCTGTTGCATCCCTTTATAATCTATGCAACTGTGGTAGGCGGTGCACGTTGTTTATACAGTTTGCATATTTGTTCTGTTTTAATTTGTGTTTTAATATGACTGTCCTCACAGTCAGGTTTATTTAAAAGTGAATGCACTGCAATTGGCTCTCTCCATAGCGATAAGCAGCTTAGGGGCCATGACTTGCCAGCCAGTCAATCAGACATCCATTACTCATTCCCTGCACCGTTTGCCTCACCTCGGACTCTCCCTTTCTCTCTCTCACTCTCTCTCCATCTTCCTCTTGTCTCGCTCTCCCTACCTCCTCTATCTCTCCTTCCATCTCTCCCTCGCGCCTCTGGGCATACCAGGGTAGACTTCGCTAGGCACGGACCTCATTTGCAACCCCAGGTTCATTTTTAACCTAACAGCTCGAGCAGTGCAGTGGAAAGGACGAAATAAATGATACAAATTCATGTAGAACTTCCTACGGTTAACTGAGCTCTCCCTCCCGGAGCATCCTCAAGGCTACGATAAGTCAGTCTGTATGTCTGTCTGCCCTCCTGTCTGTCTGTCGAACATTTGATAAATAAGTGCACTAAAACGGCAACGATTCGTAATATGTACAATGGTATTTGTATGGGACTGTACATGATATAAAGGCAGGGGTTTGTTGATGAGTTGGCTGGGCGCATACTGAAGTTATTTAGCTCCATAAGGTTCATGTCTGGTGAGGAAGTAAGTAGCACTGCACAAGCCCTGGCTAGTTTGAGCCGGAACGGCTCTTAGGGCGTTGAGCCTAGCTCCTGTTTCTGTAGTGTGAGGCAGCTTAATGTACAAGTTAACCCCTTGGACAGGACGCTAGTTTATCGCAGGGCCATACCCCAAAATCTATCTCCTTAATGCTGAGTGCCAAGCAGAGACACACCAGGTCCCATTTTAACAGTCTTTGGTATGACTCGGCCCGGGGATCAAACTTCCAACCTTACAGCAGACACTCTAACCTCAAGGTCACTGAGATGGTCAGGTCTGGTGAGATGAGGACTGTTTAGCATGCAAAACCTGCTGAGGATGGGGCTGAGGCTGAGTGTGCGTGGTGGTAGGCTGCCCAGCTCCAGTAGGAGGGATTCCTGAGCACTATTCAAACATGGATGGAGGTAGGTCTGTAAACGCACCCCAGCACATTCCACAACTATCAACGCAATGATTAGAAATGGGATTCAGAATTGTGAAACTGAGGATTATAAAACAAGCACTTTAGTCGGTTGAAGGTTCGGCATACGTGCCGGCATGTATCCTGACTAAATCCGTCTCCTGCAGAGACATTGATTTGTAGCCTGGGGGGGTGAAAGTCTCCACCAACAACAGCCTAAGGTTAGCGACACAAAACACACCCTGAATAGCAGCCCAAGTTTACACAGCAAGTGTGGGTGTTGGGAGTCACTAAAACCCTTCTAAAACCCATAGGTGGGCCATGCAAGAGAGTGTCAACATGAAACATATACACAATTCCCACAACCACATAAAAAATCTATGTAAGTGATAGAGTCCTAAAGAGGGCAAAATGGTAGAAGGGAAAAGGTAGCTTTGTTCCCAACAGAGAAGGCCAAGAGCGAGACTTTCACTGGCTCACCACAGCGGAGCAAGAGGCTTTGTCCCAAATGGCATCCTATTCCCTACACCTGCATGGTACCCTTCTTGGTAACACTTGACTTGACACCCAGTGTCATAACACGTTACGACACGGTCATAACCATGTCATAATATGTCATAACAGCTGACGTAACTTGTCATAAGCTGCTATAAAATGGTCGTAACACTGTCATGACCCATATATTTACACCTGTTGTGACATATATTGCGTTATTTTATGGCTGGTTATGACACCTACATAAAAGTGTCAAAACCCACATTTATTCAAATGAGTTTTTCCAGGCCAAGACGTTTCCTTTCGTTTCAAAGTTTGTTTACTAAATCCTTTGTGCTTGTTATAATGAATTCTTTACAGTTATGTTTTTTTAATCGTATTTTAGAAAATACATTATATGACACTGTCAAGAAGCATTATGACAGGTGCTTCCCGAGTGGCGCAGAGGTCTAAGGCACTGCGTCGAATTGCTAGCTGTTCCACTAGAGATTCTGGGTTCGAGTCCAGGCTCTGTCACAGCCGGCCGTGACCGGGTGATCCATGGGACGGCGCAAGCAGTGCGGCTTGGTTGGGTTGTGTTTCAGAGGACGCAGGGCTCTCGACCTTCGCCTCTCCCGAGTCCGTACGGGATTTGCAGCGATGAGACAAGACTGTAATTACCAAATGGATACCACGAAATTGGGGAGAAAAATAAGCATTATGACCATCATCACCATATAAGCCAGATAGGCCTATCACGTACATGCCCTTACATCAGTCTTGTCCTGCTCCTGCATTCATCCCAGTTATTAGCAACAGAGCATTGGGGTAGGTGCATGTCTGACATCAATTTGTGCGCAGTAACAACAAACATACTGTTGACAGTATTGCCTTGTGCGAATAGTTTTTGTGGGTTTTGACAGTGCATTCTGAAAGTATTCAGACTCCTTCCCTTTTTCCACATTTTGTTACGTTACAGCCTTTTTCTAAAATTGATTAAATAAATAAAAACACACATCAATCTACACACAATACCCCATAATGACAAAGTGAAAACAGGTTTTTAGAAATGTTTGCAAATGTATTTAACATCTAAAACAGAAATACCTTATTTACATAAGTATTCAGACCCTTTGCTATGAGACTCGAAATTGAGCTCAGGTGCATCCCGTTTCCATTGATCAACGTTGAGATGTTTCTAAAACTTGATTGGAGTCCACCTGTGGTAAATACAATTGATTGGACATGATTTGGAAAGACACACACCTGTCTATATAAGGTACCACAGTTAGGGCATGTCAGAGAAAAACAACAAGCCATGAGGTCGAAGGAATTGCCAAAAGGCACCTAAAGGACTCATGACAAACAAGATTCTCTGGTCTGATGAAACTAGGGTTGCACATTTTGGGGAATATTCAGAGGTGGACATTTTCCGTGGTAATTAACGGGAATATTTGGGAATTAACGGGAATATATGAAAATTAATATTAATACCATTTAAATGTAGATGTTTTTTGCATTAGATATATTTGGTATATCATATGGAGACAGAAACATAAACCTTTTACCTTATCATAAGTGGACATAATTGCAAATGATTAAATCCTTCCAATAGAAATAAACTATTTAGTTACGAATTTAACTTTAATTAAATGAGTTGATTCTTTACATGGGATGATTTCACTGAACAACAAAAGAAAGGCAATATTGAATGATCCCCAATGATCCATCGGATCTCCCAAAAACGTTTTCAACATACATCTGTAAAATGATAGTCTAGAAACTAAAGCTTTGGTTGTCTTCCTCTCAGGCTTCCATGTGTTTTCCCTGGACCTCTTCAAGGTCCACCTCTTGAACATCAGACTCTGAGGCCTCATCTTTACTGTCACTTTCCAACCTTGTTGAAGATGGCTCGTTGTCCGGCTCAAAAAGCCTCAAATTTGCCTGGATGGCCACCAATCTTTCAACCCTTGTATTGGTCAGCCTGTTGCGTGCTTTGGTGTGTTCCCAAACAAGGACCAGTTGCGCTCTGAGGCGGCTGATGTTGGTGGGATTTGGAGGATGATGGAGGCAACAGGGGAAAGAACCTCAGATCCACAAAGTCCCTTCCACCAGGTGGCTGATGAGATATGTTGGCACGACTGCCATATTGCATCTCCATCCCAAAGTCCTTGCTTGGAAGTGTACTTCGCCAGACTGCCAAGAACCTTGTCCTCATCCAGCCCATGGTGGCGAGACACGGTAGTAATGACACCATAGGCCTTGTTGATCTCTGCACCAGCCCGTCTGCACCAGCCCGTCTGGTGTTCAACCTTCCCAAGTTCTCTCACGTCACCCCGCTCCTCCGCTCTCTCCACTGGCTTCCAGTTGAAAGCTCCGCATCGCTACAAGACCATGGCTTGCCTACGGAGCTGTGAGGGACGGCCCTCCGTACCTTCAGGCTCTGAATAGGCCCTACCCCAAACAGGCACTGCGTTCATCCACCTCTGGCCTGCTCGCCTCCCTACCTCTGAGGAAGTAAGTTCTCCGCTCAGCCCAGTCAAAACTGTTCGCTGCTCTGGCACCCCAATGGTGGAACAAACTCCCTCACGACGCCAGGTCAGCGGAGTCAATCACCACCTTCCGGAGACACCTGAAACCCCACCTCTTTAAGGAATACCTAGGATAGGATAAAGTAATCCTTCTAATCCCCCCCCCCCCCCCCCTTAAAAGGGTTAGACTGCACGTATTGTAAAGTGGTTGTTCCACTAGATATCATAAGGTGAATGCACCAATTTGTAAGTCGCTCTGGATAAGAGCGTCTGCTAAATGACTTAAATGTAAAATGTAATGCACCAGACAGGATGGCATTGTCTCCCTCAATCCGTGCAATGGCTACTGCTATAGGTTTCAGGAGTTTCCGGCTGCTTACCACTCTCCCTAAATACATCATCCAGGAGGATCCTCTTGATGGGGCTGTCCATATCGGCAGACTGTGTTTTGGCCATTTCTTGGAGAGATTCCTTCCCCTCCAGGAGACTGTCAAACATGATGACAACACCACCCCAACGGGTGTTGCTGGGCAGCTTCAATGTGGTGCTCTTATTCTTCTCACTTTGCTTGGTGAGGTAGATTGCTGCTATAACTTGATGACCCTTCACATACCTAACCATTTCCTTGGCTCTCTTTTCAGTGCCCTGATGTACTTGAGGAGCAGATTCAATGCATGAGCAGCACAGCCAATGGGTGTGATGTGAGGGTAGGACTCCTCCACTTTAGACCAAGTAGCCTTCATGTTTCGCAGCATTGTCTGTCACCAGTGCAAATACCTTCTTTGGTCCAAGGTCATTGATGACTGCCTTCAGCTCATCTACAATGTAGAGACTGGTGTGTCTGTTGTCCCTTGTGTCTGTGCTCTTGTAGAATACTGGTTGAGGGGAAGAGATGATGTAGTTAATTATTCCTTGCCCATGAATATTCGACCACCCATCAGAGATGATTGCAATTCAGTTTGCTTTCTCTATGATTTGCTTGACCTTCACTCTAACTCTGTTGAACTCTGCATCCAGCAAATGAGTAGATGAAGCATGTCTGGTTGGAGGGGTGTATGCTGGGCGAAGAACATTCACAAATCTCTTCCAATACACATTGCCTGTGACAATCAGAAGTGAACCAGTTGCATACAGCTCAAGCAAGACATTCATCAGCATTTCTCTGACTACGTTCCTCCATTGAGTCAAAAAAACTTCTGATTCCAGGAGGACCATGAGCTGTTGCTATCAATAGGATGTCTGATTCATAATTTTCACCTTGAATAGAAGTAGAGGGACTTTTGTCAGAAGTTTCTTGTTGTGAGCGCTGAGGGAACTTTATGCACTTGGCCAGATGATTCTGCATCTTTGTTGCATTCTTCACATATGATTTGGCACAGTATTTGAAAATATACACAGCTTTTCCTTCTACATTATCTGCAGTGAAATGTCTCCACACAGCAGATAGTGCCTGTGGCATTTTCCTGTAAAGATTAGGGGGGAAAATAGTAAAAAAAAAAAAAAAAAAATTCCATGCACAGATAAATAGTTAAGCAGTTAGATTAAACAACTCCTTTGTAAGATAAATGCTTTAAATGAAACATGTTTGGAAACAGGTGAATTAACACTCCTCAGTTAGCAGGCTCAAGCAAGCTTAAACCCACATGGTAGCAAAAACTAACTAGCAGAAATTTTTAACAAGTTAGAAATTATTTAAACACTTTGCTCTAGGCTACTATTTACTAGTTAACAAAAAATCATGTATGTCATATAAAATATATTCACTCCACCCAGTATCGTAATCAAAACTTACCAGAAAGCATGTAATCCTTGGCTCAGACAGTGTAGTAGTGTGGGCTCAATAGCATCTCATCAGTGTGCAAGATCTTGAGAATCAGCTCTACATGTGATGGAAGAGTGCACTGCACATGTGATGGAAGAATGCACTGTGTATGCAGAGGGTTGCAATTCAATTGGGGATAGTTTAACCAAAATATGCTACAAGACCTAGAATTGCCTTATGTGTATCTCACAATAAATGTTCACTGTTATAAGCTAACTTTTTTGATGAATTTCAGCAAAACTCACAGGCTTAACTTCCCATGGAAAAATTCTGGAAATTTACCGGAAAGCTTCAGACCCTTTGCAACCCTAGACGAAACCAAGATTGAACTCTTTGGACTGAATGCCAAGCGTCACATCTGAAGGAAACCTGGCACCATCCCTACGGTGAAGCATTGGGGTGGCAGTATCATGTTTTGGGGATGTTTTTCAGCGGAAGGGACTGGGAGACTTGTCAAAATTGAGGGAAAGATGAACGGAGCAGAGTACAGGGAGATCCTTGATAAAAACCTGCTCCAGTGAATTCAGGAACTCAGACTGGGGACGAAGGTTCATCTTCCAACAGCACAACGACCCTAAGTACACAGCCAAGACAACGCAGGAGTGGCTTCGGGACAAGTCTCTGAATGTCCTTGAGCGGCCCAGCCAAGCCCGGACTTGAACCCGATCGAACATCTCTGGAGAGACCTGAAAATAGCTGTGCAGTGACGCTCCCCATCCAACCTGACAGCGCTTTAGAGGATCTGCAGAAAAGAATGGGAAAACTCCCCAAATACAGGTGTGCCATGCATGTAGCGTCATACCCAAGAAGAGTCAAGGCTGTAATCGCTGCCAAAGGTGTTCAACAAAGTACTGAATAAAGGGTCTGAATACTTATATAAATGTGATATTTCCGTTTTGTTTTTAAATACTTTTGCAACATTTTCTAAAAACCTGTTTTTGCTTTGTCATTATGAGGTAATGTGTGTAGATTGAGGGGGGAAAAACTATTTAATCCATTTTAGAATAAGGCTGTAACGTAACAAATTTAGGAAAAAGTTAAGGGGTCGGAATACTTTCCGAATGCACCGTATGTAGGTGTCATAACCAGTCATAAAATAATGCAATATACTGTATGTCACAACAGGTCTAAATATATGTGTCATGACAGTTATGTCAGTTGTTATGACATATTATGACATGGTTATGACCGTGTCATAACTTATGACGCTTGGTGTCAAGTAAAGTGTTACCCACTTATTTATTCCACTACGCCACATGTGTCAAACTCATTCCACAGAGGGCCAATTGTCTGCGGGTTTTCGCTCCTCCATTGGACTTGATTGACGAATTAAGGTCACTAATTAGTAAGGAACTCCCCTCACCTGGTTGTCTAGGTCTTAATTGAAAGGAAAAAACTAAAACACGTAGACACTTGGCCCTCCGTGCAATGGGTCTGATACCCCTGCACTACACTCTTAGAAAAAATGATTCCAAAAGGGTTCTGTCCCAATAGGAGAACCCTTTTTGGTTCCAGGTAGAACCCATTTTGGTTCCACGTATAACTCTCTTGGGTTCCATGTAGAACCCTCTGTGGACACCAAAAAGGGTTCTTCAAAGGGTTCTCCTATGGGGACAGCCAAAGAAACCTTTTAAGTTCTAGATAGCACTTTTTTCCCCCTAAGGGTGTAAATAGGGAATAGCCATTTGGGACACAGCCAGAATCCACAGCCAAGCAGGAATGAGATCGTGTGATGCATGAAGGGAGAGAGAGGAAGAGAGGGAGAGGAATGAGAGGGAGTTAATGGCTCACCACACTGCTGCAGTGGCAATGACTGATTTTACGCTGCTGAACTATGACAGTGACTCCTATATGGGTAGCGCCCCCCAGTGTTAGGGACATAGGGGTGTCAGAGAGATACCTCATATAAATGTTGGTAACACTTTACAATAAGGTACCCTTTATAAAGTCTACCTAATTGTAAAGTGTTACCTAAACGTTTTATGTCGTGACCCATCTTTTTGATCCACCATATCTCTAGGACCCTGCAGGCTCAGGGCACAGAAAAAAGACTCAACCCACCATTAAAGGAATACGGCTTTACAACAGTCATAAGACTACCTCAGCTCTTCATGAAGTTGGTCTGTGTAACTCAAATCCATGATAACATTAGGGTCTCAATACGCAGGCTTCTCAGCATTGACCTTAGTGAGGTATAAAAAGACCCAAGTCCAGGCCTGTTTGTCTGCACAGAACAACATATTCTTGCTTCGTGTTATTAAATTAGCTAAATGCTAATCCTCTGAGACATATTTACAGCATTATATGCTCAGTTGGTGAGGGGAGGCTACAGTTACACTCTTGGCAACAGGCTAGAGGCAGCTAGGGGGTCTAAAATAAGCCCACTTGTTTGGAAAAAAACTAAAGAGACTAAAAATAGCAGAGGCAAAAAAGACAAAAGGCTGTGACTTTGGAGGAGAAGCTTGTGAGAGAGAGTGGGAGAGAGAGAGAGTGAGAGTGAGATGGGTGATTCTAACTACTTCAGAACTGTGGGCACAGTGGCTAGCCGACCGTACCCCGGATAGCAGCGATCTGATTGGCTCCTGATGACATCATCCAATCGCAGAGCCCCTCCCAGTTAGACGATGTCATCAGTGCTGAGGCATGTCAGTGATGTAATGCTGGGAGGGCCGTCACACTCACAGACACTGGGGCTGAGCAGAAGCACCCCTCTTCTCCTCTCCCTCATTTCTCTTTCAGACTCTTCTTCAAATCTCTTCCCAGCTCATTGGGTGTTTATTAGTCCTTTGAAATGCAGGACCCAAGCCATACCATTTATCCACCCAGCACATTTCCTCTCCCGTGCCAAGAGAAGGATGACACAGCAGGGGTGTCAGATCGATTAAGTCCCCTGGCTGTCCATCTCTCTTATGAAGGTTTCATTAAAATATGGTTCACAGATCATAAGTCTCTTCCGCAGGCTGAGGCAGGAAGAGGAAACCCTGGCAACCACAGATGGTTGGCTACTGATTATGTCCCAAGATCAGCAGTCGGGCCTCTACCTCACAGGGCTATAGCAAACCGACAAACTTGCGCGCGCACGCACGCACGCACGCACGCACGCACGCACGCACGCACGCACGCACGCACGCACGCACACACACAGAGGCCTTCTGAGTAGAGACTGGGCAGTGGGCACCTAGCGCTTGTATCCCCTGGCCGTTTCATTCCAATTTAATTTATTTATTTCATTTTTGGGGGATGGACAGCCATATCCGATTTGTGTGTGTGTGTGTGTGTGTGTGTACGCGGTGTGAAAGGCAAAACCAATTGTAGATCTGCACTCTATAGTCTGAGATGCTTGGTGTATACAGGCGCTGAATGATACAGTTATATCGAGTTCTTCTAACTGGGTCTCATCAACACTTGGGAGGAAGACGGTCTATAAACGTAGATTGAGAAAGTGTCTGTAATTAACGTCATTATGCTTCTCCACAGAGAGCTTTTCATCATGATCACCATGCTGACAGAGGTTGCCTCCCAAATGGCAACGCATTTCCTCTACGTAAGGAATAAGGGTGGGACTTGGGAGGCATGCATTGTCTAAGTCCATCAAAGCAGAGTCTCTGACCCGTGACTGCCATCCATATGTCAGCCACTAATAGATATTGAGTGGCTGCTGGTTATAGCAAGAGTTCATTTCAAACTGACAGAGGTTAATACTGATTCATAACTTCATTTCTGCTCATAGAATAAGAGTCGGATAGACTCAGATTGTCTCTGCTTCCCATTCAAAACGGTCATTAAAATAGATACGGTCATTTGGTTGGGTGGGTGGGTGTCTAGGGAATGGATAGACAATGACGTAGTCAGGTTGAGGGTTAAGTCATGTTTTCATCAGTGCAAACGCCAAAACAGTCCCCGCCTTGGGTGGATCCATAGTTCCATAGTTCTGATTCAGTGAGGTCAGAGTCTGGGATATCTGTGTCAGACACACACACACATGTGCACGCACAAGCAAACAATAACGCACGCATGCACAAACACACACACACACTACAGTACTGTTCCTAAGGAAGTATTTTCTCCCCCGATGCCATCAGCTAACACAGTTCAACAGTTCTTCAGTTCCCTAGGGTTCAACCTGAGAGAAGTGAGATGGTTATTTGCGGTTCTTTTGTGGTTGGGCTGTGGTCATCCACCTCCTAATGGCTTTAGCATGTGCTCTAGCCCAGTGGCTCCAGTGGTCTAGGACCATGACCGCAGTGGTGAAACGAAGCAGGGCATTGTTGTTGTGCTTCTGGTAGGAAGGACATAGAACTCCTGGAAGGAAAAGCAAATGGGAAGGGAAGGAAACTTCGAACAAAAGCCTTGAGAGACGCAAGAGAAAAGGCAGGAGGAATGAACCTTAGAGACCTCTCTCTCTCTCTCTCTGTATCTCTGTGCAACACTTGGACGGATTGTTTAAGTTCTTTGGGCCACTGCCTCTCTTCCTGCCATTATACAAACCAATGGAAATGTTTGCAATTCTCTGGAATTTTCTGTGGCCTTGACTTTCAAGGTGCAAGCTGAGAGGAATATCTTAGGAGGATAGAAACAAGTGGGAATTAAGCATCAGCCTACACTCTTAAAAATTTAAGTGCAAGTTGGAAACAAAAAAGGTTATTGAAAGCGATGCCATAGGAAACCAAGTTTAGGGTCTCTGAAGAACCTTAATGTAGTGGTCTGGGTGTAGCTGGAGCAGAGGAGTCAGGCGCAGGACAGCAGAGATGAGTTACACAAGTAACTTTACTCAAATATTCCAATAACGTCGTAATACCGAGCCCACAAAAACGGACCGAACATACATAAAACAATCACGCACAAAAACCATGGGGAAAACAGAGGGTTAAATAATGAACATGTAATTGGGGAATTGAAACCAGGTGTGTAAAACAAAGACAAAACAAATGGAAAATTAAAAGTGGATCGGCGATGGCTAGAAGGCCGGGGACGTCGACCGCCGAACGCCGCCCGAACAAGGAGAGGGACTGACTTCGGGCGGAAGTCGTGACACTTTTAAAAAATCCGAAACTAGAAATGTTTCGACCCTCCAGGACCAGAATTGAATAACCCTGCTGTAGGGTGAAAAGCCTTGTTTGCATATTTCCCAGGGTGCCTTTTGGGTGAATTTTAGAGTTGCAAGTACCACCCATGGCTGTGTTTGCTAATGACAGAGACATGGAAGTTATTTTACACCACTGAGTGTTAATTTAACTCTTTACAGTGTTAATTTCACTACTGAATCAACACTAGAAATGTTACATTGAGAAATCAACACTAGTTAACACTAGCCAATTTGTTGTGTGCTATGAAAGGGACACATCCGCAGGCTTCAATACATTTCAAGAACCTTTTCGAATTCTCAAGAACCCCACACTTAACTCAAAGGTTCTTTATCAGGCAAGTGTTCCCCAAGGAACCTTAAAAGCTGAGGAAGAACCATTAAATAACCTAAATGTTTTTCAGTGTATGGTCACATCTCTCAGCAAAGTATTTTACTAGGGGAGGTGAGCTCAGAAAGTGAAGGAATCTAGCCAAGCTTTTTTCAGTATATGACTTTAGTCTGGATGATACTTTAATTTCTTCAATATCTACAGATTTCCACACACTCTGATATCAAATATAATATTTTATCTAGGTAAATGGATTTAATTTAAGCCACCTTTTATTATTCTGGAGCCTTAGTGGACCTGCTGAGATCCGACAAAATGAGATCTTCAATATGACAAACAAAACTTTTCCAAATTCAATTCACACAGCGAGTTGAAAGCAGAAATGTCATTTGACTTCACTAAGACTCCTGAAAGATCTTCACCCCGACCGAACATCAGCAATACAATGGAAAACGGTTTGGAATTATGAGGGGGAAAAGAGGAGGAAAATACTTTCTGCACTTACAAGATGGGGTTGTGTAACTCAGAAGGTAGCCCTGGGTAGAAGAAGATTCTGGGTGTGAGAAGTGCATTGTGGGTATCACCAGAGGTGGGTAAAAATGTCAACTCCTCCTTTCAGATTCTGAAACAGACTAGTGTTCTGTCCAGGGGGTGTACTTGTACATCATGTTGGCTCATGCTACAGAAACATACAGTCGGAGGCTCCTTCCCTATGGGGCGTTATGGCACAGACAAGCCTTATAATACTTTACTTCCTATCACTACTCCTGCCTCTACTTTCTCACCTCTAAATGTAATATCTAAACATAACCTTTTAAAAATATACCTTAAATCACCCTCAAAGTTTGGAGCAATTACTCAGAAAAGGATAGATTAAAGGCATTTCTAAGTAGATAGTTGCAGTCTGGCTTCGTAGGTCATATCCATCATTTTGAGCATAACTTTTCGTATTAAAGTCATGGACTAAATCATCATGTGGCAAAACCCATTTCTCGAGGACAGTTGTTGATTCAGCGCTGGGAATTCTGTCACACTCCAACCCAATCCCATTCCCCATGTTACAGGATTGATGCTATGCCTTCACTGATCTACACACTACACTGTAAAAAAAAAAGCACTAAACATATCACTCTCACTCACACTCTTCATCTGAAGCTATATTTATATGGACAAGACTCGATATTCCTGATTTTTAGGGAGAGCCATAGGGCTCTGGTCAAAAGTAGTGCACTATATAGGGAATAGGGTGCCATTTGGGATGCAAGCGTTGAGTGTTGTCATAACAGGCTAACAACCCCAAAGAGAGACAGTGGGCAAGTTTCCTCCAACTCTCTGAGTAACTCAGGTAGCTGAAAAACCCCAGAATAACCCAGCATTACACTAACTTCCTGTGTGTTTCATGCTATGGTGGCAGCAATGTAAACAGTAAGCCCAGGAAACGCTGAGAGCGGAGAGTGTAATATGGGGTGCTTCCCAAATAGCACTCAATTCCCTATATAGTACATAGGGTGCCATTTGCGATGGCGCCATGGACGCCTGTCAGGGTAATTATAAATCCCACTGTGATAATGAGTTATTAGCGTATGATCACTAACGAGGACAGAGTACAACATGAAAAGACAACAACCGAGGAAGAAATCCAATGCTTTTTCGTCTTTTTCTGAAAAACGACTTACGGTGGCAGAATTTCATCCATACTTATTGGGATTAGCTGACGTTTAATACCCAAACGTCGAACTAAAGACTTATCTTAATTAACGACTTCATAAGAGCAGAGGCAGCTCCCCAGTTCTCAGAAACACAATGCTTGTGTCCCAAATGGCAGCATATTCCCTACCTTTTGGGCCCTGGTCAACAGTAGGACACTATAAAGGGAATAGGGTGCCATTTTAGACAGAGGTAAATACTCGAAACAAGGATTGAGAGAAGCGAAGCCAAATGGATGTCCAATTAAACCAGCATAATAGGAAGGGCACATCAAGGGCTTATCACAATGTTCACCAGCTCATTAATTAGACACTCATTCTGATCATCATAGGGATGCTCTTCAGCTCGCTTCATCTCTCCATCCTCCTCCCTCACTCCTGATTCATTGTTGCTGATATGATGCTGGTGAACCCTTTACATAACACTATAGAAGGAAGGAGGAAGGAGACACTAGGCCGAGTAGGATAAAGCTGATCTGAGGGGGCCTCCCGAGTGGTTCAGCGGTCTAAGGCACTCCATCGCAGTGCTTGAGGTGTCACTACAGCCCTGATTCCTTGTGGCGGGTCGGGCGCCTGCAAGCTGACTTCGGTCACCAGTGGTACGGTGTTCCTCCGACACATTGGTGCGGCTGGCTTCCGGGTTAAGTGAGCAGTGTGTCAAGAAGCAGTGCGGCTTGGCACGGTCGTGTTTCGGAGAACGCATGGCTCTCGACCTTCGCCTCTCCCGAGTCCGTACAGGAGTTGCAGAAATGGGACGAGACTGTACCTACCAATTGGGGAGAAAAAGGGTAAAAAGCTTATCTGAGGTCAGGTTTGTATTTTTTTCCACCATGGTTAAGGGTTAGGATTGGGGAGGGTAAGCTTATCCTAGATCTTATCCGAGCCCTCTAGCCACTGAGAGGAATCGCCCACTATTAGCTGAGACAAATGGCCATTTTAAACAGGTTCATTCAAACATGGAGAAAAAAACACTTCTAAAAGCAGGTGTTTAATCTCACATGGTTCTTCAGGCTGTTTTCCACTCTGTCTTGTCATAGGGACAAAGTACACTTAAAGTTCTTTGGAGAACTCTTGCCCGATAAAGAACCTTTGAGTTAAGTGTGGGATACTTCACGTGGCATCTACGGTTTTTCAGAATTCTAATAGGTTTTTGAAATGTATGGAAACCTGCAGATGTGTCCCTTTCATAGCTCACAACAAATTGGCCAATGTTAACTGGTGTTGATTTTTCAGTGTAACATTTCTAGTGTTGATTCAAGAGTTATATTAACACTCAGTGGTGTAACCCCAGTGTTGGTGTTATTAACCAGAGTTGAACCAAAACCACCGCCATCATTATCATATATCCCAGCATGCTCAATTGCAGGTTGATTTTTAGAATTGTTTGTTTCAATATCTATTTTTGCATGTACATAGATTAATGAATTAACCTTATTCTACTCAAATATAAATATCATACATTTTTCTAAACTATAGCAATCTGTTACTTTGACTTATTGCACCCGTTGCTGAAATGGTTGTTCCAGTTTAGATGTTTCAAGTACTCTCATATCTTAATCTTCCCAACCCTGGCAGTCATTCTGAACTCAGGTTGCAGGTGAATAAAAACATCCACATTTATCCCCACTCTGGCTGGATTCCAATAGGAATTACACATCACTTTGCATGCCATCATAATGTGACTTGCAGGCCTAATGTGGCCTGTAAACTATGAGTTTCACACCACTGAAATAGGGTAAAACTAGGCCTTCAAAAGAAGGCCTTATGAAATATGAATTGTCTTAAATATTTACATTTGAATGACAAAACATTTACTTTGGATCTGCCTTGGTGAAGGCCACAGCTGTGGACTGTACATTAATGAATGCAACAACCATGTCTCTTTTGCTAGCAAACACAGCCTTCTGTGGAACCGGTAACGTCAATCGAAAGGCAACCTGGGAAATAATCAATTAAAGCTTAAAACCCTACAGCAGGGCTATTCAATTCCGGTCCTGGAGGGTCAAAAACATTTCTGGTTTGGTTTTTGTATGGTTCTTTAAAGCACCATCCCATTTATGGTTCTTCAGAGACTTTAAAATGGTTCCCCTATGGCATCTCTCTCAAGAACCTTATTTGGTTCCAAATTGCACCTTTATTTTTGAGAGTGTTTATTTGCCTATGAGCATATAGAGAGCTGTAGATTGACGGACAAAGGGATCACACATATATCCAGACAACTGGTTTCTGTGTGTTCAGACAGTGTGTCCTTTCACACACACCTGACCAGACCAGACCGGTCTCGTGTCTATAAAGTTGGAGTTAGAGCCGTGTCAGTGCTTGAGCCACAGTTTGCTCAGAGGGGGGAGAGGACAATGTTTGCATTGGAATGTAAACAGTGAGAGGATGAAGTGGGTAATAGAACCCGAGAGTGACAGTGGAGGCTGGTGTGTGTTCTCTGTGGGAGGGGAGGGAAATAGTGTGTGTGTGTGTGTGTGTGCGCGCGTGTGTGCACGCATGTTTGATGAGCATGTATTCAAAGACATTGACAATGATGATGATCCAACTCAAAGTTTTTCTCTGGATGAGCCACATTTACTTACTCTCTTATAGAGGGCTGCTCTCTGCATCCTAAAACACTAATTTCATGTCTTGGCAGATTTTCCATTAGTATATAGCCCAGCCCACGCCACCATAGGATAGGAAGTGCATTTTTCATCTATGGATAATCCCTGTCATATCCAGCATATAGGCTCCTATAAACTCATATAAAACACCTTTAAACGCTGATGCCATACGGAATTCTCCACCATAACCCAACAACAGAATGACAAAAGAGTGTGGAAGACTAAAGTTGCCAAAAAAATAAATAATTATTAATAATTACATAAATACATACACTGGAAATAAATAACTAATGACATTTTGAAAGAGAGAGAAAACGAGAAAACGAGACCACAAGACCACAGCATCAGTAAAACAAATATGGCCGACTTCATGCCAGTCCTGTTTCCTTCATCAGCGTCCCTCCCGTCCTATTAAAACGGTTTCTTAACCACAGTACATTACCATTATAAAACTCCACTGTGTATCTCATCATGTTTATGTCAGCTTTTTCAGCATTTAAAATAACAGCTTCAGTCAAACTCATTTTCATTCCAAGGATTATTGTATTTGGCAGGATGTTGAATTACTAATATAGGGTTAAGGTAAAGAGGGAAAATGCTAAGTAATGATAAAAATCATTATTAGTTGAACTATGAAACTCTCCAACCTATTACACCATTTTCTGCTGGCCTGTCACTTTTCCTGGCACAAGTCATTAAAATGTGGCCATTACGAGCTGACAGAGCCATTTCAACTGCAACCAAGAGGAACGCAAACCACTTGGACTATTTGTGAAATGGGTATGGGCTTATCTTGGGTTCGTTTTAAGTGTGGACCGATAAAGGTGCTCTCACACATCGCAACGTTTTCTCAAAATTCACTCCTCCTGGAGGCCAATGAAGTGTTTACCCTCCATTTTGCACAAAAAAGAAACAACATTTGAAAACTATCCTCCACCTTCATCAAGTGATTTGGTTCACGATGAGGTCACTAAGCAGTTGGGGAGAAGTTGATTAATGTAATATGAGATTAAGGAGATAATCCCTTATCATATCCAACGCAATTATACAAACTCTGTTTTTGCCAAAAGGACACCTCCCAGCCTTAACATCAGATGACGTGACGTAGTAACCCGACTCCAAAATCTCCTCCTAACAAGATGTGAATCAGCTACTTAGATCTACCTGTGGTTGCCTACTGCCTATCTTCGGGTCGAGGTTCTCCTAAAAGTGCTTAGCCTTTGGGGCATCATCTTAAAGTCTTCAGCGGTGGCAATTACATTGACAGATGAATTGGTTGACTGAAGCTAAACTACCCTGGGATGCTTGCGGAGAATCCTGAAGGAGGAAGGCGCTACACCCCCTGCTACACACACACTCCTGCAAGAACCACACACACACACCTCCCATAACTTTATCCAGGGCAGCGTTTTATCTTATCCAATGCTCCAACTCAAAATATGACCTGATATGAGAAGTCCTCCAACAGGGTTTGATCAAGCCACAAATCCCAACGAGATCTGACATTACTGACTATGTTGGCTGATGGCCCAATGAGGACAGACGTTGCTGACAGCGTGGTGGAGAAACACCTAGTCAGAACCTACTGGCCCACATACTGCTGGGCCAGGTGTGTTTACATAGAGTGTAATCCCTCTAGACAGCCATCCAACTCCATAACCCCAGAACCTCATCAGCTGCTAGCTATGACCCAGTTTGGTGCTTGATCCAAGGCATGGATGTGAAGTGAGGCACCCCTGGGACTTTCACTTGATGGAGCAGAGTCACGTGGTCAAGAACTTATTCAGTCAGGATTGAGACTCGCATCATAATATCATAAAGGGGCAGACATCTGGTGTGAGGCAACCATGATCGTGTTTCTGCTTGTGGATGTATGTTACTACCAAAATCACTGCCATTCCATATGCTAGCACTTAGACAAATAGCTTGACTGGGTTCAACAGACAGCAAAAGCCTTGCATTACACTTAATACAAGTTTTCACCTGCTGTTTTCCTTTGAATAAATAAGTATCAATCTGCAGCATCGGCAAAGAGTGGGCAAGAGAAAACGTGTGAGACTGCAGCCATTTAGCATTGTCTGGCAGCAGACGGCAGGCGAGGGTAAGATGAAGGACGAGGTTTGGGATGGGGTCCGAGCTCATCTGTCTTTGTGAACTGACATTCCTCTCCGATGTGTTTACCGACCCTGCCCACGGGGAGCGGGGCTTGATGAACGCACTGCTGAGAAAGATGGAACAAAATCGCACATCTCACCACAGGGAACGTCTCAGCATATTCAAACAGAAAGTGTATGGAACGTATTGGAACCCGAAGAAGTTCAGTCATTTTTTTCAGTCTATTTTGACAAATCTCCATCCGTCACCTGTCCGAATTCTAAAATGTAATCTATTGTTTTTATGGTGAGACTAACATATTTAGCTAATTCAACTTGCCTGATGAACAAAACTGATTCTGAATCTGTTGCCTCTGAAGCAGAAGAAAAACAACGGCACTGAAAGAGAAAGAAGTTATCAAGAAACCTAGTAGAGTGATGCTTTGCCAATCAGTTTTATTAGACACTTCGTCCAAACAGAAGGTCCAGCTTCATTATGATGCATCATGGTAATTTACCGAAAGAAAGGGGGAAAAAAACAGATTTTACTGTGTAGACTTTGATTTTAAGTGAGATTCATATCAAACATTTACGTGTAAATGCCTGTGAAAAACTTTGATATTCCGTAAGGGTTCTGCTTGGGCGAGCAGCCCAACAACTCCAGATGCGAATCTACTTAAACTTGTGGAAAACTAAAAAAAAAGTCCCTAGGCATCATGAAGCCAGCCTGGAAAATAGGCTTCTGCTTTTCAAACCCACGGCAAAAATACTGGACATATCACTCCAGTTAAAGCAAATGCTAAGGTAGGCCTAAAACCGAACGGTTGCTGGTTTGAATGCCTGAGCCGTCTAGGTGAAAAATCTACCAGTGTGCCCTTGAGCAAGGCACTTAAACCCAATTGCTCTGGATAAGAGCGTCTGCGAAGCGACAGCAATACTGACATGCTGTACCTCACCAAAAAAAGAGCTAAAGTTTATTACAGTACATCAAGCATTACACTGTCGCAGATCAACGTGATGTGCGGCTAGAGTAACGTCTTTTGAAGTAGTACAGTGACACTGATGTTCACTTTGAAAATAAGAATGCAACTCATTTCCCCAATGGGGCTTCAAAAGCTTATTTGATCCAGAGAGCCAGCACCATTCCCAGACATGGTCAAAATCTAAATAAATCTCATACACAATTATCCATATCTTCCTAATAAGGAATAAGGAATCTCTCTGATGTGATCTTGAAAAGCAGCTGAGAAGCATTCAAAAAACAACCTAATACAATACAGAAGCTGTTCACAAAGTTTCCAGATCTGCTATGATTTGAAAAGAGGGAGGAAAGGAGTGATAGTGAGTGAGCTTGAGGACAGTGTTGATCAAGCGACCGTGACGCAACACTGTCTACATTTCTGTACAACTTCAGTCTCTCTCGTTTGTACGACCACAAAACACTCCTTCGCCATCAGTCTCATTAGACACACACAGATACATACACGTGATACTCCCTCCGACTCCTCACCAACTTCACACAGCTAACGATTACCTATATTCCACAGCACCACACAACAGAAACAGACAACAGACGACAGCATCTTGCAAACAGAGAGAAAAACACACTTATATTTTTTGGTTGTGATGGGGTGAGACAGTTAAAACTAAGCTCACGAAGCATTTCTGAATTAAGGCAACATTTAAAGGATTATTTTTTCAATAATGCGGAGGAGTTAGAAACATATCACAATGCAAAATCCGCTGGAAATGACAATCAGGAAAGCAGCAGAAGTACAGAACAGCTTAAGTAAAGTCACACAAGCCCGGACTTGTCAGGTTGTCCACCTCTTACACTGGTCTGTCTGTGAGCTATGTGTGTAAGCGAGTGTGTGTGTGCGAGTGTGTGCGGGTGAATACGTGTGTGTGCGCTGCGTGCACATATAGAGATGAAGCTACTCACCCTCCCTCTCTGGTGCTCTGTCAAACGTCTGAAAGCAAACGGGACAACCGTATGGGAGCAGCGAAGCTCACACAGACAAAAAGACACACACACACTCTGCAGTAGAATACATTTCCTTCTCCTTGTGGCTCTGTCTACACACTTCCACTGTTCCTCCCTCCCTCCCTCTTTCTCTCTCCCCTCCCTCGTTCCCTCGCTTCGACACTTCCTGGGCTGTGTGTTAATGCTGGCCCCACTCTCCCCCTCCCTCAGCAAACAGCCATTGTTCAACTTGGATATGTCGGATGTGTGCGGGACTGTGTCTGTCTGCCCTCTTGAATAAGGTTTGTGTAACCTCTTGCCACTTTCCAGAATTGAGAGAGAAGAGAGAGAGAGAGAGAGAGAGAGAGAGAGAGAGAGAGAGAGAGAGAGAGAGAGAGAGAGAGAGAGAGAGAGAGAGAGAGAGAGAGAGAGAGAGAGAGAGAGAGAGAGAGAGAGAGAGAGAGAGAGAGAGAGAGAGAGAGAGAGAGAGAGAGAGAGAGAGAGAGAGAGAGAGAGAGAGAGAGAGAGAGAGAGAGAGAGGAGAGAGAGAGAGAGAGAGAGAGAGAGAGAGAGAGAGAGAGAGAGAGAGAGAGAGAGAGAGAGAGAGAGAGAGAGAGAGGGAGAGAGAGACTAAAGGAAAACACGTGGATGACTTCCTGCTGGGTTGTCCTACTGAGGCACACATTTTTAGAGTGGAGAGAGGACTCAAGAGATGAAGGGAGCGGGTATAGAGGGGTGGGGGTGTGACTGGAACTTTCTCTCTTAATCCCACAGTTTGCTGTTACAAACCGCACCGAGGCTTGGCCCATTCAAGGCTGACTGATCTCCAGGCTCAGTCTCAAAAACAAGGCGTCTGCTCCGAGATCTGGCTAATAGCTCCACCCCCCTCACTCTAACCCCAATCCAACCCACAGCCAAGAGGGGACGAGTCGACGAGAGAGAGATGAGAGAACACAGGTTGACAGAAGCACCACCAGGAGACTGTGTGTGCACCCCAAATGGCACCCTATTGCCTATTTAGTGCACTACTTTTGAACAGGACCGATACAGTTCTGGTCAAAAGTAGCACACTATATAGGGTCCCATTTGGGATACATACTTGTTGGTGGTGCTGTTGTTGTTGTTAACTGAGTAATCTACACATGACAGCAACACATCATGTCATTACGTTTATGAGTATTTTGAGCTTGTTGACTGTAAAAAATAAGAACATGAATTTAAAGAATAAACCTAAAATTCTAATTCCCAGCTTTCATGATGGTCCACAGTAGCTCCAACCTCAAATGTTCAGTTTTGCTTATTCATGGTGTAGCTTAGTACAATATGATGAGTTTTAAGGTTGTGCTGGAACATGTCTGGAGTTTAAGAGTTTTAGCAGATCCCCTCTTCCCAATCCGTCTCATCCAGACAGTACCTCACCCTCCTCCTCCTATCATTCCTTTCTTTTCTTATCCCTTCCACACCTCACCGCTTCCATCTTCTCCCGTCATATACCCATCTCTCCCGTTCTCACACTCTAGAAAAATGTGGGTAAATCTTGGACAGAACAAACGTTGGGTTATTTTTGACCCAGCCTGTTGAGTCACTTAGTTGGGTTGTTGGGTTATTGATGCAGGGTTAAGAAGCTTTGACCCACTGGGTCAGATGAGAAGACTTGAGGCATGGCTAAGTAGGGGCCACCCGTGAATGCAAATGTCATTCTGGTTCAATCTGTTTTGTATTGTCATCACATGTTAAGGTTGAGCACTGACAGTTTTGTAGCGTTGATGAGGCTTACACAAGAGTATGAGGTCTTTAAGTGCCTGTGCATATACCAATGTTGGGAGAGTTATCACTTTGTTATAATAATGTTATTAAATGTAAAACATTTATGAAACTTAAATTTGCAGTGTACAAATGTACCATGATGAACTATAATGACATTTACTCTCACAGGTGGCCAAAAATAACTCATGGAAAGCTAATTGACCCCACTGGCTGGATCAAAATAACCCAACGTGTGCTCTGTTCACTATTTACCGAGCGCTGGGTTGTTTTTAACCCAGCATTCTTTAGAGTGCACTCTCATCTTCCCATTACATCCCCTCCTCCCATCTCCTCTCCTCTTCTCATGCCCACTCCACTCTCCAGGTCAGTCTCAGAGCCAGGCTGGAAAACCACACAGTCACATCAGGTTTCCTTCATCATGCAACAGTGACGGCCGGCTCTGGAAACATTAATCATGTTTAGTCTGAGCACCATATGTTGGAGCTGAGGGGAGGGGGCTGCATGCTATCCCGGTGTCCTGAACGCTACTGCCTCATCTTTGTCGATTTGATTGATCATTTTCATATTAAAAGATAGGCCTATTTTGGCTGGCTACTGGCTATATGTCTAAAGATAAGCAGCTGTTACATGCATTGCCTTCAATATTATGGGATGAATATGTAACATATTCTGGCAAATTTTGTCGTATATTTATGAGGAGGAACAGGGCTACCTGGCTGGCGATGAGCACTCTGCAGCCAGGCTGCCCTCCAAAGTGATGAAGTGGTGCAGACAGAACATGCTTTCCATCTGATCCTGCAACCTCTGCTACAAGGAGGCTGTATGATTTTGCTTTCTCTGGACTCTAGAGAAGTGACATGATACGGTGCGTTCGGAAACTATTCAGACCCCTTGACTTTTTCCACATTTTGTTATGTTACAGCCTTACTCTAAAATGTATTAAATCGTTTTTTCCCCCTCATCAATCTGCACACAATACCCCATAATGACAAAGCAGCAGCTACTCTTCCTGGGGTCCAGCAAAATTAAGGCAGTCTATACAATTTTAAAAACATTACAATACATTCACAGATTTCACAACACACTGTGTGCCCTCAGGTCCCTACTCCACCACATATCTACAGTACTAAATCCATGTGTATGTATAGTGCGTATGTGTGTATGTGTGTGTATGCATGTGTCTGTGCCAATGTTTGTGTTGCTACACAGTCCCCGCGGTTCCATAAGGTGTTTTTTTATCAGTTTTTAAAAAATCTAATTTTACTGCCTGCAGTTACTTGATGTGGAATAGAGTTCCATGTAGTCATGGCTCTATGTAGTACTGTGTGCCTCCCATAGTCTGTTCTGGACTTGGGGACTGTGAAAAGACCTCGTGAGACCTCTTGTGGCATGTCTTGTGGAGTATGCATGGGTGTCCGAGCTGTGTGCCAGTAGTTTAGACAGACAGCTCGGTGCATTCAACATGTCAATACCTCTCATAAATAAAAGTAGTGATGAAGTCAATCTCTCCTCCACTTTCAGCCAGGAGAGATTGACATGCATATTATTAATATTAGCTCTCTGTGTACATCCAAGGGCCAGCTGTGCTGCCCTGTTCTGAGCCAATTGCAATTGGCGTCGACCACACGACTGAACAGTAGTCAAGATGCGACAAAACTAGGGCCTGTAGGGCCTGCCTTGTTGGTAGTGTTGTTAACATGATTTCTTAATTAACAGTCTGTTTACCAATCAGTCGGGCTGCCAGACTTAATTGCCATACCTTTTGCCTCATCCCTTTCAACCATACAATTTTTCAATTCCTCATCAATCCAAGGGAATTTAACAGTTCTTACAGTAATTTTCTTAATGAGTGCGTGCTTATTAGTAACTGCAAAAATTAGTTTCATAAATGTGTCAAGTGGTTGCTCCTCATTACACACCACAGACCAGCAAATATTCTTTACATCATCAACATATGAAATCACAACAAAACGTCTTGTATGACCACTTGTACACTATATTAGGCCCAGCCTTTGGAACTTTGGTTTTCCTAGATAGGGCTATTATATTGTGATCACTACATCCTATGGATTTGGATACTGCTTTAAAGCAAATATCTGCAGCGTTAGTAAAGATGTGATCAATAGATGTTGATCATTTAATTCCTGTGCTGTTTGCAACTACCCAGGTAGGTTGACTGACAACCTGATCCAGGTTGCAGGCACTGGTTACAGTTTGACGTTTTTTCCTGAGTGGGCAGCTTGATGATAGCCAATCAATATTTAAAATCACCCAGAAAACATACTTCTCTGTTGATATCACATACATTATCAAGCATTTCACACATATTATCCACATACTGACTGTTAGCACTTGGTGGTCTATAGCAGCTTCCCACAAAAACGGGCTTTAGGTGAGGCAGATTAACCTTTAGCCATATTACTTCAACAGTATTTAACATTAGATTGTCTCTAAGCTTTACAGGAATGTGGTTCTGAATATAGACCGCAACACCGCCTCCGTTGGCATTTCTGTCTTTTCGGTATTGCTACAACTGTATCATCAAAGGTATTATCTAAGTGAGTTTCAGAGATAGTCAGAATATGAATGTCATCTGTTAAAAGCAAGTTATTGACTTCATGGACCTTGTTCTTAGGCTACATATGTTAATATGGGATATTTTTAGCACTTTTCTGGGTTGCTTGATTGTTTTTAATGCTTTACTGGGAAGCTACTCAGAGGCAGACTTACTCATGTGATTTACATTGGAGCTGATAGTGCAGGGTGAGCTGCATAAAGTGCTGCATAAAGTGGTCTTCCTACTATTGCACACTGCCTCAGTGCTAACAGTGTAACTCTGGTTTATAGGCTCATGATTACTGCTTACAATAGCTGTGGGATAAACAGATGTATTCGGTGCAATTAGGGGTACATAAATTAAATTACTTACATTGTGTTTGCCAATGCGCCTAAGATCATGTACATTTGATACAGCATTATGATGACTCATTGTCACAATGGTAGGGATTAACTGAGCTGGTCTTGGYTCATTTARKAGTCATTGTTTCAACGCAGCCTTGAAATGCGTGGACAGAGTCCAGGAGCCAAGATGATTTGGATGGACTCCGTCATTCRTGTAGAGTATCTTCTGTTTCCAGAAGGTGTCAAAGTTATCAATAAAAGTGAATCCAGCAGAGCTACAGTAGTATTTTACCCAGATGTGTAATGCCAGCAGTCTGCTGAATCTTTCACACCCGCGGCCCAACGATGGTACTGGACCTGAAATGATTGGCAATTTTTTGGAGTCTTTTAATGCTAAAATCAGTTCTTTAAAATCCATTTTCAAATCTTCCGAGCTAGCCCTCCTAATGTCGTTTGACCCAACATCGACTACGACAGTGTGGTAGAAGAGTCAGAAGCAGCCTTGTTATGTCCTGTACTCGTGCTCCTGGGTAGCACAGGGTTTTTGCCTTGGGGACCGAGATGTTTCTCATCATAGAGCTGCCTATGATGACAGCTGGTGATGTTGAATAGGCCGGTCTCTCATGCAGCCTCACCGTCTGGCTGCGAGGATCTGAACCCGAGGTAGAAGCCATCGGAGAGGGAGACAGGTACCTCCGGATCCGATCTTGATTGGGAAGCCACCAAGGACTAAGGCACCGGAACCTCTGGATCCAGGGCGGCAAAGCTGTTTCTGTCATGTGCCTTTTTGCCACTCTACCATAAAGGTCTTATTGGTGGAGTGCTGCATAGATGGTTGTCCTTCTGGAAGGTTCTCCCATCTCCACAGAGGAACTCTGTCCGAGTGACCATCGTGTTCTTGGTCATATCCCTGAGTAAGGCCCTTCTCCCCCGATTGCTCAGTTTGGCTGGGCGACCACCTCTAGGAAGTCTTCCATTTAAGAATGATAGAGGACACAGTGATCTTTGGGACCTTCAATGCTGCAGAATTGTTTTGGTAACCTTCCCCAGATCTGTACCTTGACACAATCCTGTCTTAGAACTCTACGGACAATTCCTTGGACCTCACGGCTTGGTTTTTACTCTGACATGCACTGTCAACTGTGGGACCGTATATAGACAGGTGTGTGCCTTTCCAAATCATGTCCAATCAATTGAATTTACCACAGGTGGACTCCAATCAAGTTGTAGAAGCATCTCAAGCACGCCCCCAACTCAATCATCAAGTTTGCAGACGACACAACAGTAGTAGGCTTGATTACCAACAACGATGAGACAAAGTAAAGGGAGGAGGTGAGGGCTCCTGGTGCCAGGAAAATAACCTCTCACTCAACGTCAACAAAACTAAGGAGATGATCGTGGACTTCAGGAAAAAGCAGAGGGAGCACCCCCCTATCCACATCGATGGGACCGAAGTGGAGGTGGAAAGCTTCAAGTTCCTTGGCGTACACATCACTGACAAACAGACAGTGTGGTGAAGGCAAAATGGCGCCTCTTCAACCTCAGGAGACTGAATAAAATGTGGCTTAACACTTAAAACCCTCACAAACCTTTACAGACGCACAATTGAGAGCATCCTGTTGGGCTGTATCACCGCCTAGTACGGCAACTGCACCGCCCACAACCGCAAAGCTCTCCAGAGGGTGGTGCGGTCTGCCCAGCGCATTACCGGGGGCAAACTTCCCACCCTCCTGGACACATACAGCACCCGATGACATAGGAAGGCCAAAAAGATCATCAAGGACATCAACAACCCGAGCCACTGCCTGTTCACCCCACTATCATCCAGAAGGCGAGGTCAGTACAGGTGCATCAAAGCTGGGACCAAGAAGCTGACAAACAGCTTCTATCTCAAGGCCATCAGACTGCTAAAGAGCCATCACTAGCACATCATATATGTGCCTATAGACATAGATTATGAATCACTGGTCACTTTTAGAAATGGATCACTAGCCACTTTAATAATGTTCCGTATCTAGCATTACTCATCTCATATGTATAAACCGCACTCCACACTATTCTACGGTATCTTAGTCACTTGTAAATTGTGTTTACATATGGCATCACCCATTTCCTATGTATATATACTGTTTTGTATTCTATACTACACCACTGTCTGTTAAACAGCCATCCCCAGCACATCAGAGGCTGCTGCCTATAGACATAGATTAGGAATCACTGGCCACTTTAAGGAAATTAAAAACTAGCCACTTTAATAATGTCTCTGCATCTTGCATTACTCATCTCATATGTGTAAACTGTACTCTATACTATTCTACGGTATCTTAGTCACTTTAATTGTTTGTAAATATTGCATCATCCATCTCATATGTATATACTGTACTCTATACTATGCCACTGTATCTTAGTCCAATGCTGCTCTGACATATACAGTGGCAAGAAAAAGTATGTGAACCCCTTGGAATTACCTGGATTTCTGAATATATTTGTCATAAAATTTGATCTGATCTTCATCTAAGTCACAACAATAGACAAACACAGTCTGCTTAATAAACTACTAACACACAAACAATTATACATTTTCATATCTTTATTGAACACACTGTGTAAACATTCACAGTGCAAGTTGGAAAAAGTATGTGAACCCTTGGATTTAATAACTGGCTGACCCTCCTTTTTACAGCAATAACCTCAACCACACAACGGTCAGGAGGAATTTTGGACCATTCCTCTTTACAAAACCATATCACTTCAGCAATATTCTTGGGATGTCTGGTGTGAACTGCTCTTTTGAGGTCATGCCACAGCATCTCAAATCGGGTTGAGGTCAGGACTCTGACTGGGCCACTCCAAAAGGCGTATTTTCTTCTGTTGAAGCCATTCTGTTGATGATTTACTTCTGTGTTTTTGTGGTTGTCCTGTTGCATCACCCAACTTCTGTTGAGTTTCAATTGGCGGACAGAGAGCCTTACATTCTCCTGCAAAATGTCTTGATAAACTTGGGAATTCATTTTTCCGTCGATGATAGCAAGCTGTCCAGGCCCTGAGGCAGCAAAGCAGCCCCAAACCACGATGCTCCCTCCACCATACTTTACAGTGGGGATGAGGTTTTGATGTTGGTGTGCTGTTCCTTTTTTTCTCCACACATAGGGTTGTGTGTTCCTTCCAAACAACTCCACTTTAGTTTAATCTGTCCACAGAATATTTTGCCAGTAGCGCTGTGGAACATCCAGGTGCTCTTTTGCGAACCTCAGACGTGCAGCAATGTTTTTTTTGGACAGCAGAGGCTTCTTCCATGGCGTCCTCCCATGAACACTATTCTTGTTTAGTGTTTTATGTATCGTAGACTCGTCAACAGAAATGTTAGCATGTCCCAGAGATTTCTGTAAGTCTTTAGCTGACACTCTAGGATTCTTCTTAACCTCATTGAGCATTCTGCACTGTGCTCTTGTAGTCATCTTTGCAAGACGGCCACTCCTAGGGAGAGTAGCAACAGTGCTGAACTTTCTCTGAAATTTGTCTTACCGTGAACCGATTAACATCAAGGCTTTTAGAGATACCTTTGTAACCATTTCCTGCTTTATGCAAGTCAACAATTCTTAATCTTAAGTATTTTGAGATCTCTTTTCTTCAAGGCATGGTTCACATCAGGCAATGCTTTTTGTTTTTTTATAGGGCAGGGCAGCCTTAACCAACTCCACAATCTTGTCTGATAGATTAGACTCCAGGTTAGCTGACTCCTGACTCCAATTAGCTTTTGGAGAAGTCATTAGCCTAGGGGTTCACATACTTTTTCCAACCTACACTGTGAAAGTTTAAATGATGTATTCAATATAGACAAGACAAATACAATAATTTGTGTGTTATTAGTTTAAGCACATTTTGTTTGTCTATTGTTGTGACTTAGAGGAAGATTTTATGACCAATATATGCAGAAATCCAGGAAATTCCAAAGGATTCACATACTTTTTCTTGCCACTGTATGTATATATATATATATATATTCTTAATCCATTCCTTACTTGGGTATATGTTGTGAAACTGTTAGATATTACTTGTTAGATATTACTGCACTGTTGGAGCTAGAAGCACAAGCATTTCGCTACACCCACAATAACATCTGCTAAACATGTGTATGTGACCAATACCATTTGATTTGATTTGACCTGAGCTCAATTTCGAGTCTCATTGCAAAGGGTCTGAATACTTATGGAAATACGTTTTTTTTTTTTTATACAATTGCAAACATTTCTAAAAACCTGTTTTCCCTTTGTCATTATGGGGTATTGTGTGTAGATTGATGAGGGGAAAAAATTATTTACTTTCAGCTCCAAATGCAGGTGTAAAAAGCAGTTTATTTCTGCAGCCTATCTTGCATTTTGAAAATGCATCACTGTTCACGTCAGTAATGACAGGCTACGTTTTCCCAGCGATTGTTTGCACGTTTGCATGTGCATTTGGGGGGGGGTGGGGGGGGTTTGTAGCCTACCTCGTAGTAATGTAGGCTTCACTATTTCTTACAACCTTCTCTTTTGACGGGAATTGTGTTGGTCATTGTTAATAAGTGTTGCATTTATTCAAGTTCAAAATAGTTTAGCAAAATCCTTTACACAGCAGTTTCTGCGTAAAGGATTTTCTTGTAATAATTGCTCAATGAGTCTGTGACTACAGTTGCGATTTTTTTGTTGTTGTTGGGGGGCGCCCTTTTTTTGTTTGAGCACATGCCCCCCAAAAAGTCTGTGCACGGACCTGGATTTCATCACTACCATTCTAGCACAGGTGGGTGGAGATGAGAGGAATAGATACCTGAGCTTTTATGTGTCAGTGTTTCCCCCGCAACCATTGAACATATGAGACAAAAGGGCTAGAGTGCGTTGAGAAATTGTTGAAGCTCAGATGTTGACTGAGAGCTAGTGATTTATAAACCTCGGAGCAGGAAGGAAGTTGGATGAATGAGGATGATACACATAGCAGGGAGAGGGGGAGAAGACTCCTGGACTACATCCCAAATGGCACCCTATTCCTTATATAGTGCACTACTTACACCCAGGGCCCATAGGACTCTGGTAAAAAACAAAAGTAGTGTACTATATAGGAAAAAGGTGTGCCATTTGGGACGCAAACCCAGATGCCTCATCAAACAGGGAATGCGTTGACATCACTTTGTCTTCTGTACAAACACAAACAGGCCCCCTCTCCTGTGCTTCCCGTTCCAAAGACTAATCCCCGCTGCCAAATCCCTCCTCAGTCTCCGCAGAGCCCAAACAAATGGAGAGGAGACACAATATATCAAAAGAGATGGATTTTAACGAATGGAGAAAGAAGGTGGACGTTACACCTGAAGCTGTTCAGTCATGTTATTCACACTGTTGTTCAGGAGGTTCAGTCTCCTACAGAGCTAAGCATTCTGGGATACTAGTTGAATGAACCACCTGTTTCAGACCACTGACTGTCGCTGGCTGTGTTTGTGTGTGTGTGTGTGTGTGACTGTAGAGCAGCATCATTATGGCTCTGTTTTTAATGACTGTCTGCCTGCCCAGCTTCTCTCTCTATCTTGCTCTCTCTCTCTCTCTCTCACACATGTAGTGAATTATTCCTTGATTAATATTAGATGTAGTTTGGAAGGCATCATTTCACTTGGCCAAAACAATGGGTGTAGTAGTAAGCAGAGGTGTACTTCCTGTGCTGGAATAAAGGGCACTGATCACCATAGAAATAAAATCCCTAGAACGGGTGTCCCCATTCATATCGATGGGTCTGTGATGGGAGGACCGGCGGCCATTTTGAACGAACCCATAGGAGTAAAGCAGATCCTATTTGTGATTTGGTGCACATCCACTCAGAGCCTGCTCAAAGCCCCCAGACCTGCCTGACTTTGACTGTAATTTATTTAAAATCAGCCAAAGCCCCAGTGAGCCTCTCTCCTTTTTAAAAGCCCATTTCATGATCTCAAATGTGAGGCGGCAGTGGAAGAATTTGCCAGTAGCTACACTGGAGAAACAACATCATTTCAGAATGCCTCAGGGGTAGGAGTCCAATACTATGGAAGTGAAGGCCACTGTGATAAATTAAAGACCAGCGTTATCATCTTACTGCTATATCTTGAGGCTATGGATGCATCCTATACTCTATTTAGTGTACTACTTTTGACCAGACCCTTATGGGTAGTAGTGCACTATGTAGGGGAAAGGGTGCCATTTGGGACCGACAGTATATGTTCCAAATACTCCGTGTAACAACATTGTATTTTTAAGAATAATGACAGGCGCGATTAAATACGAAACAATTCAACTGTGTGTTAATGCATCATATCCTGTATTTGACCTTTGACACAATAACGCAAACAGTTAGTTTGTTATACAGTCATATTGCACACGCTCACAAACACATCTAAAAAAGACAGATTGGATGTGTGTGTGTGTGTGTGTGTTGGTTTCTGTTTTTCAGTCAGAGCAGTTCAGGACCCCTGTCTAAATCAATGTAAGCCTCCATGCCTGATGGGACCAATAGTCTAGTACAGTATGTTGATGGGATCATGTAAGTAATTTAATTATTGTCCCCAGCGATGAAATCGGGTAGGGGACTGTGGATCTGTCTGTCCATTAGTATGTTAGTACAGTACGTTAGTCACACATGATATCTCACTGGCCCAAATTTGATGTAACCTGGGTGAATTATGCGTCTTGTCATAGAGATCCAACATTTACAAAACTACACTGATTGGCCCAAGGCGGAAGCTATAATAATGAACTGAAATGGGTTAGTCACAAGCAATATCTCAATTGGCCAATGGGGGGGGCGCTGCTTTATTCGTGGGGGACAACATGTTACCTCGTTTCTAACTGCATTGTCTGCTTTCTATCCAACTGTGTTGCGTTCTAACTTATACAACCAATTGCTTCTGGATCTTTCTCTGCAATCAGGGAATGTTTCATACGACGCTCTACTGGTGCAGATGTGTCGTGAACGGCATCATCAGCACTGTTCTTATCTACAGTCAGCCTTACGTAATGGGAACATTTGATCTCATACGACCAGACAGAACGTGGACAAGGACTAACTGGAATAACAGAGCCTGACTAGCCACAGACCCACAGCATAAAGTAGGGGAATTGGGGTCAGCTTTAATAAATCACATGATTGGAGGGAGGCCTGCTTTATGCTGGCACCGTATTCCCTACATTGTTAACCAGAGCACCACTATGGATACTGAGCCAATAGGCACTGGAACAGTGAAATACATCGGAATGTTTGTTCTTAATAAAGGGGTGAAGTGTCCGTGGGTGTGCCTGTGTGTGTTTGTGCCTGTGTGTGTTTGTGTTTGTGTTAACAGGAAAGCAGCAGGTATCCCAGTGGTGAAGAGCGTTGGGCCAGTAACTGGAAGGTTGCTAGTTTGAATCCCTGAGCGGACTAGGTGAAAAATCAGATGACGTTCCCTTGAGCAAGGCACTTTAACCCTAAGTGTGCCTGTAAGTTGCTGTGAATAAGAGTGTCTGCTAAAATGTAAATGTTTTTAATAAAAAAATGTAATGAACGCTCGTTTACTCAGAGGGCCTTGGATGGTATTTGTGTGTGTGTGTGTGTGTGTGTGTGTGTGTGTGTGTGTGTGTGTGTGTGTGTGTGTGTGTGTGTGTGTGTGTGTGTTGGCGCGTGTGTGACTGTCCCTTAGGGAAGCTGTAGTCTTGTTATCAGGGGTGTGTCAAACAGATGCTGTGGTGAGTGATAGTGTTGACCTCTACAGCTCTCTAAAGACTTTCTCACCTTGGATACAACACCATAACACTCTGGGCTGCCTGTCATCACCCTGTCGGTCAGTCACTCACTGTCCCTCCTTACTGTCCCTCCTCAAGCCCTACAGCCATCTCATGTCCCCTCTCTCTAGAAAACAGGGACTTCATCCCAAATGGCACCCTATTCCCTACATTGTGCACTACATTTGACAAGAGTCCTATGGCTTAGAATGGACCCTATTTCCAGAATTGTCTACCCAGCTAGCACATCTGGTTCCTTGGAAGTTGTGGGAACGTATGTTTTTTGGTTTCACATTGGTTGTGGGAATGAAGCCATATGTTTCCTGACCGGTAAAACCAATGTTTTTTTTAACTTTCTGAGAACAGAAGTGAAAATGTTGCCTGTTCTGGGAAGGTTTATTTTTAGGTTGCATGGAGGTTCTGAGAACTTTTTAACTTTGGTTCCTTGAATGTTTTCCTGGGAGGTTTTATTAACGCTCTGATATCAGAAATGATAAGTTATTTTGAGAAAAAAATAAAACTTTTAATAACACTGGCTTATTTTTTTTAAACTCCAAGCACAAATATAACATTTTATTGTGACACAGCATCAGTGAGATTCAAACCAACACCTTTGTCTTGTCTACGCATGGAATTAGTCCACTGCGCCACCAGGATGGAGCTAGCATGGTATGTTGTTTTATGCTTACAATACTGTACATTTGATTTATTCAAACAGACCCCATCTCCGAGATAACAAGCACTCATTAAGGTCAGGTGAGGCCAATTAGTAGGCGCGGCCAACACACCAGAACACACTTAAGATAGACACGTTTTTAAATAATATTCTTAGAATGTTCTCTGAACATTACTGAAGTTTTCTTGTGTTTTTTTTATGGAGAGTTTTCTTAACATTCTCTGAACAATTTGAGAACATGACTTTAAATAGAAACATGGAGAAACCTGTAGGAAATGTGAGGCTGAAGTACTGAAATTCCCACAGAAGAACATTGTTTCTTTACGTTCTTGAAACAATTTGAGAACATGACTTTAAATAGAACTATGAGGAAACCTATAACAGCCTCCACTCTTCTGGGAAGGCTTTCCACTAGATGTTGGAACATTGCTGTGGGGACTTGCTTCCATTCAGCCACAATAGCATTACTGAGGTCGGGCACTGATGTTGGGCGATTAGGCCTGGCTCGCAGTAGATGTTCCAATTCATCCTAAAGGTGTTTGATGGGGTTGCGGTCAGGGCTCTGTGCAGGCCAGCCAAGTTCTTCCACACTGATCTCAACAAACCATTTATGTATGGACCTCGCTTTGTGCACGGGGCATTGTCATGCTGAAACAGGAAAGGGCTTTCCCCAAACTGTTGCCACAAAGTTGGAAGCACAGAATCATCTAGAATGTCATTGTATGCTGTAGCATTAAGACTTACCTTCACTGGAGCTAAGGGGCCTAGCCCGAACCATGAAAAACAGCCCCAGACCATTATTCCTCCTCCACCAAACTTTACAGTTGTCACTATGCATTGAGGCAGGTAGCGTTCTCTTGGCATCCGCCAAAACCAAATGGTGAAGTGTGATTCATCACTCCAGAGAACGCGTTTCTACTACTCCAGAGTCCAATGGCGGCGAGCTTTACACCACTCCAGCCAATGCTTGGTATTGCACATGGCGATCTTAGGCTTGTGTGTGGCTGTTCGGCCATGTAAACCCATTTCATGAAGCTCCCAACGAACAGTTATTGTGCTGACGTTGCTTCCAGAGGCAGTTTGGAACTCGGTAGTGAGTGTTGCAACTGAGGACAGACGATTTTTATGTGCTACGTGCTTAAGCACTCGCTGGTCCCGTTCTGTGAGCTTGTGAGGCCTACCACTTCGCGGCTGAGCCGTTGTTGCTCCTAGACGTTTTCACTTCACAATAACAGCACTTACCGTTGGCCAGGACAGCTCTAGCTGGAAAGACATTTGATGAACTGACTTGTTGGAAAGGTGGCATCCTATGACGGTGCGACGTTGAATGTCACTGAGCTCTTTAGTCAGGCCATTCTACTGCCAATGTTTGTCTATGGAGTTTGCATGGCTGTGTGCTTAATTTTATACACCTGTCATCAACGGGTGTGGCTGAAATAGCCGATTCCACTAATTTGAAGGGGTGTCCACATACATTTGTATATATAGTGTAGCTAGCCCATTAGTCAGTCATATTCAAAGTAATTGAGGTTACCGCATGTTTAGGCTACTGCAATGCATAATTATAAACTCAGCCTATGTTATAGTAGCCCAATATAAGTCAGAAGAATCACCTTTAGAGGAATCCAAACTTTGAGTTTTTACTCCTCATTTCTCTACTCTCTCTCTCTCTCTTTCTTTCTCTCTTTCTCGCTTTCAATCTTTGCTAGGAAATGAGTTGTCATTGTGCGTATAGGTGTTCTCTGTAATGCATATTTCATGACAAATGTGTTGGTTTTTGTCTGATTCCTCTGAGTGCAGTCCTGACAGACAGCTACATTCTTTTATATTTGTAAGAGAAAACCTGAAGTGAGAAGGAGAAGTATCTTCTCAAGCTTGCCCTGGATTGATCAGGGTAGCTTGAGATACCAGACAGCTGCCAGATTATCTCATGTTTTGCATTCTTACTTGACATCTGCAAATACTATAAATTATTCATTGGTTACACCTCTGCTTTTTCAGATAAACGGACAGATGTCTTCTGCCTCTGTAGGAGACTACCTCTGAAATCCTTAACCATCTCTCCAAGGTGAACATCTTGAAATAAACTATCCTATTTTCTGCTCAAGAAAAAGTGAATGTCCACCGCTGGGATTAACACAGTACAGTCATTTTGTCTTTTATAACTAACTTGTTTCCTAAATATTCAAACAAGTTTCATCTAATGAACACGTGCCATTTTATTGCCATCTTGGCTCAGGAGACAGCCAAGTTAAGCCAAATGGATGCGACAACAACATTGGAGGAGGGTAGGTCGACTTGGCAGACACGTACTGTTCAACATCTGAACTCACAACGCAATTGAACTCAGTCTCACTGAAAGAGACATTGTCTGATTCTCCAGTCAGGGCTGTATGTATGTGCTGTTTCACTGGCATTCCTCTCCTTTGAAGATACTTGTATATCTCAAATAGCACCCTATTCCCTATATAGTGCACTACTTTTACACTGTAAAACATTTTCCGGTCAAATTTACAGTAACTTACTGGCAGAAATTGGCCAGTAAGTTACTGTAAATTATATTACAGTACAGCTACTGTAATTCGCTTTACGGTAATCCATTTTACGGTACCAACAATGTTGTACCGTAAAATGTGTTTTACACATTTAAGGTATTTTACTGTGCCTTCTACAGTGTTTTACTGTTGAAATTACAAAAAGGTCTTGCAGTGTGCTGTAAAACAAATGTACAGTATTTTACTGTGCATTCTATGGTCATCTACTGTATTCAGTTTATACACTTTTAGAAACAAAGGTGCTATTCCAAAGAAGA